>NC_084626.1:2773855-2843855 GCF_033978795.1 Nerophis ophidion | reverse complement strand
GGCAATGAGAGAGTGTCAGATGTAATTAGACAAATTTACTAGGATAATTCTGGAAAATCCCTTATCCGCTTATTGTTTTAATAGTATTTTAGTGAGATTATGAAGTCATACCTGAAAGTCGGTGCAGTGTTAATTTTGTTGACGAAAAATTTTCGTCATAGTTATCGTCAACGACCTTTTTTTTTCTGACTAAAACGAGACAATAACTAAATAAAGAATAATTTACGTGGACTAAGACGATGACGAGGTGTGTTGACAAATACATCAACGAATAAAAACGAGACAAAAATGTCTGCCAGAGACGAGGTCCAATAGGAACTCATTTCGTTAGGAAGAGGCGGGAGGAGTTGGGAAGAGAACCAATCAGAGCGACGTGCTTAGAAAGTTACATAAACGTAGTTTGCGTTTGAGCAGAAGACATGTCAACGCCAGGCAGGAAGAGGAGAGAGGACATATTGGGAAATTTTATATTTGAGGTCAAAGATAACAAGACGAAGTGTAAGAAATGCAGCGCCAGGATTACGGGGAAAAACACAACAAACTTGAAGCGACATTTACAGTCCAATCACCCCGAAATCCACACACAGGTAAGCATTTTCCACGACATACAACTCACTCGGCGTTATCCCGTTTATTACACGGCTTACTCGTGAAATACGAAATTTGAGATATGATTTTCATCAAAATACGACTTGTATCGGTAATTTTTCCGCTGTTTTGCTTTGACTTTCAGAAATTGAAGGGAAAGTTTACATGTTACCCTTTAGTCGAATAAATCTACTGTAGTTTTCCACGACTATAATCTTATATTTCGTCAACTAAAACTAAAACAATTTAAATAACTAAATTATGACTAAAACTAAATAAAATTTTAGTCAAAAGACTATGACTGAAACTAAATCAAATTTTGCCGTCAAAATTAACACTGCTGCGGTGAACGCCAGTGTCTCTGAGAGAAGCCGAGGAGCCAAGATCGGAGCTGCCTTTTTGAGCTGCAGGATGAGGTCGCGTAATCCACTGAAGTCTCCGGTAAGAGCCGACTTAATATCACAATTTTACCATCCAAAAACTTGCTGGTTGACGTAGAGAAACAACCGCTCTGTGTTAAAGCTTTACAACAAACAAAGAAACACCGGCTGTGTTTCGGTGCTAAAGGCAGCTGCAATCCACCGCTTTCCACCAACAGCATTCTTCTTTGACGTCTCCATTATCAATTGAACAAATTGCAAAAGATTCAGCAACACAGATGTCCAAAATACTGTGTAATTATGTGATGAAAAGAGACAACTTTTAGCCGTGAGTGGTGCTGGGCTAAAATGTCCGCTCCAACCAATAACGTCACAAACACGCGTCATCATTCCGCGACGTTTTCAACAGGAAGCTCCGCGGGAAATTTAAAATTGTAATTTAGTAAACTAAACCGGCCGTATTGGCATGTGTTGCAATGTTAATATTTCATCATTGATATATAAACTATCAGACTGCGTGGTCGGTAGTAGTGGGTTTCAGTAGGCCTTTAATGTTTTGATGTAGACACATAGAATCCTCATACTGCTGTGATTATATGTATCAAGTGTTCATTCAAGGCAAAATTTGGAGATATATATAATGTATTGCGATATGGCCTAAAAATATCGATATTAAAAAAAGGCCATATCGCCCAGCCCTACTGTGTATAGTTCAAGACTTACGGTAAATTGAAAACATCACTACACATCATAATGGCAGCTACACTTTCCATCTTAAAGGGGAACATTATCACCAAACCTATGCAAGCGTCAATATATACCTTGTTGCACAAAAAAGACCATGTATTTTTTTAACAGATTTCCGAACTCTAAATGGGTGAATTTTGGCAAATTAAACGCCTTTCTGTTTATCGGTCTTGTAGCGATGACGTCAGAACGCGACGTCACCGAGGTAATACACCCGCCATTTTCATTTTCACATTACAAACACTGGGTCTCAGCTCTGTTATTTTCCGTTTTTTTCGACTATTTTTTGGAACCTTGGAGACATCATGCCTCGTCGGTGTGTTGTCGGAGGGTGTAACAACACTAACAGGGAGGGATTCAAGTTGCACCACTGGCAAGAAATCTGCCGCCAGACCCCCATTGAATTGAATGTCTTCACATTTGACCGGCGATGCTAAGACAGACATGGCACAGAGATGTACGGATAACCTGCAGATGCATTTGCAACGATTAAGTCAACGAAATCACAAAGGTGAGTTTTGTTGTTGTTGTTGATTTATGTGCTAATCAGACATATTTAGTCGCGGCATGACTGCCAGCTAATCGATGCTAACATGCTATTTACGCTAGCTGTATGTACATTTGAAACTAGATACCCACATTTAATGCGAAACAAACACTTACCAATCGACGGATTTAAGTTGCTCCAGTGTCACAAGATGCGAAAGTCCTGATCGTTTGGTCTGCACATTTTACCGGCGATGCTAATAAGGCGGCCATGCTATGGGCCACTTCATTAGGTACACCCATGTTATGGCCGAATAGCGTCAATAGCTATTCGCTCAATATCTTCAATTTCGTTTTCGCTATCTGCCTCCATACTCCGACCATCTGTTTCAATACATGTGTAATCTGTTGAATCGCTTAAACCGCTGAAATCCGAGTCTGAATCCGAGCTAATGTCGCTATATCTTGCTGTGGTAACCGCCATGTTGTTTGTATTGGCAGCACTGTATGACGTCACAGGGAAATGGACAGTCGCATCGCAAATAGCGAAAATCAAGAACTTTAAAGCTTTTTTTAGGGATATTCCGGGAGGTGTAAAATTTTGATAAAAACTTCGAAAAATAAAACAAGCCACTGGGAACTGATTTTTATTGTTTTTAACCCTTTTGAAATTGTGATAATGTTCCCCTTTAAAGATTTAAAAAAAGGTTTTGGGGGAATGTCCGGGAGGCCTGATTGAAAAGCTAAAAGGGGCCGCATGTGGCTTTATTTTGCCCAGGGTCTGCTCTGGAGCGACTTATAATCCGAAAAATACAGCATCAAGGACCAAAATAGGGGCCACAAACCCACACATAGAGCCCAAGGCTGGCACACTCACGTTAAGTATAATGGATCGCAGGTGCTTCTGGGCCAAAGTGCTCGCCATTTCCTGCGAGCGGGGAAAAAGACAGAAGGCAGATCAGGGAAAGACGGCAGAGGCGATGTGTTCACATGCAGCGTGCCGAGGCCTCGGACAAACACGGGAGCAAAACCGGGAGGCTGGAATGAGATGCCGCTGCGTACTCACAGTCAGGTGCTGCTCCAGCGGGTTGGAGTACTCCCCCTACGGGTTGAAAGGAGGATGTGCAGCGATGGAATGGAGAAGTGCACACATGGGCGTGAAACAGAGGATTACATCACTGGCACAGCATGCACACAGACAGGAGGTGACATGGAATCATCGCAAAAAGCACATGTATCCGCTCCGAATGAGGTTCCATATCATATTAGATTTGATGCAATAGCAATTATCGCTGAAGCTGAATTGAAATTAATGCAGAAATAATCGACAAAGAAGTTTCAATAAACAGTAACAATTAGGGATGCCGATATTCCGATATTGTCGAACTCTTAATTACCGATTTCGATATCAAGGGATACCGAGGTATACAGTGACAAATAGGGTCCAGTGAGCACAAATGGCAAAGAGGAATTAAAAAAAAGCATGTAAAAAATTTCCCAAAGTAAAGATGCTTCTAGGTTTTGGAAAGAAAAATGGGGTAAAAAACAGCTAAATTATGTATTTAAAGATTAAAATTAGAGATGTCCAACAATGGCTTTTTGGCCGATATTGTCCAACTCTCAATTACCGATTCTGATATCAAGGGATACCGAGGTATACAGTTACAATTTCGGTCCAATAAGCTCAAATGGCAAAGAGAAATACAAAAAAAAGCATGTAAAAAAAAAAAAAAAAAGACAGCTTGGGCCTTAAGAGGATAATGATTGTGAAGGATAGAAAATTCCCCCAAAAAGTGCAGTTTCCCTTTAAAGATGCTTCTACGTTTTGGAAAGAAAAATTGGGGGAAAAAACAGCAAAATTATGTATTTAAAAGTTAAGATTAGAGATGTCCGATAATGGCTTTTTTTTGCCGATTTTGTCCATCTCTGAATTACCGATTCCGATATCAACTGAAGGACATAACGTCCGCAGGAACCTACCACATAGTGAAGGACATACACTATTTGATTTCCTATTATGCAGCTCCTTTTTATATTACAGTTACTGAAATATTTTGTGTGACATCATGCACAAAAGTGTACTTTATTTGTTTTAAACTATTGTAGTAGCGTCCTGTACAAAAAGTGCACTTTAATTTAGTGTTGTTTTGATATGTCATCTTGGTGACATGCACAAAAGTGCACTCATAGCTTGTTTGAAAATGTCTCGGACAATCTTCCACTTTCTGTTTTGGAAATGACATGAATGCTGCGTGGAATGTCTGCTAAAATGATAAATGTCGTTTATCCAAAGATTATCTGACCTGCCGCCTGTCCTCGGGCGCCTTGAGGAAAAGAGCATTGATGAGTGCGATGGCGTAGGTCTGAATCTCCTGGTTTGACCTGTGAGGAACATCAAGCAACATAAGGTTCCTGTTAGAAGTATCTTGCTCCACACAACCCACAAAAAAGGTACTGCTGAATCCAACTAACCTGGTATTTCCACCAGAAAAAAAAAAAAACTTGTAGAATGCATACATTCATTCCAAACAGACTGATACATTTCAAGTGTTTTTTGACAAAAAGGAGATGATTATAGCTGACAACCAATGAAAACCCTAAATTCAACATCTCAGAAAATCAAAATATGGTGAAAAGGTCAGATATTGAAGACACCTGGTGCCACACTCTAATTAGCTAACTAACTCAAAACACCTGGAAAAGCCTTTAAATGGTCTCTCGTTTTGATTCTGTACGACACACAATCATGGGGAAGACTGCTGACTTGACAACTGTCCAAAAGATGACCATTGATACTTTAAAGAAGGAGGGCAAGACACAAAAGGTCATTGCCAAAGAGGTTGGATGTTCCCAGAGCTCTGTGTCCAAGCACATTAATAGAGAGGCGAAGGGAAGACAAAGATGTGGTAGAAAAAAGTGTACAAGCAAGACGGATAACCGTGCCCTGGAGAGGATTGTCAAACAAAATCGATTCAAAAATGTGGGGGAGATCCACAAAGAGTGGACTGCAGCTGGAGTCAGTGCTTCAAGAACCACCACGCACCGACGTATGCAAGATATGGGCTTCAGCTGTCGCATTCCTTGTGTAAAGCCACTCTTGAATAAGAGACAACGTCAAAAGCATCTCGCCTGGGCTCAAGACAAAAAGGACTGGACTGCTGCTGAGTAGTACAAAGTTATGTTTTCAAATGAAAGTAAATTTTGTATATTCTTTGGAAATCAAGGTCCCAGAGTCTGGAGGAAGACAGGAGAGGCACTGAATCCACGTTGCCTGAAGTCCAGTGTCAAATTTCCACAATCGCTAATGGTCTGGGGTGCCATGTCATCAGCTGGTGTTGGTCCACTGTGTTTCCTGAGGTCTAGGGTCAATGCAGCAGTCTACCAGGAAGTTTTAGAACACTTTATGCTGCCTGCCGCGGACCAATTTTATGGAGGTGAAGATTTCATTTTCCAACATGACTTGGCACCTGCACACGGGGCCAAATCTACCAGTACCTGGTTTAAGGACCATGGTGTCCCTGTTCTTGATTGGCCTGCAAACTCACCTGACCTTAACCCCATAGAAAGTCTATGGGGTATTGTGAAGCGGAAGATGCCAGATGCCAGACCCAACAATGCTGAAGAGCTGAAGGCCACTATTAAAGCAACCTGGGCTCTCATAACACCTGAGGAGTGCAACAGACTGGTGGACTCCATGCCACGCCGTATTGCTGCAGCAATTCAGTCAAAAGGAGCTGCAACTAAGTATTGATTGCCGTACATGCTGAAACTTTCCATGTTCATACTTTTCAGTTGGCCCACATTTCTAAAAAATATTTTTTGGTACTAGTCGTCACTAATATTCTAATTTTCTGAGATACTGAATTTGGGATTTTCAGTAATTGTCAGTACTAATCATCAAAATTTAAAAGAAATAAACATTTCAAATATATCACTATGTGTGTAATGAATCGATATAATATGTAAGTTTCACGTTCTGAATATAATTACTGAAATAAATACACTTTTTCATGATATTCTAATAATATGAACAGCACCTGTACTTATTTCAAAGGCCTACTGAAACCCACTACTACCAACCACGCAGTCTGATAGTTTATATATCAATGATGAAATATTAACATTGCAACACATGCCAATACGGCCTTTTTAGTTTACTAAATTGCAATTTTCAATTTTGCGCGAAGTATCCTGTTGATAACGTCGCGGAATGATGACGCGTATGATGACGCGTGCGTGTGACGTCTCGAGTTGGAGGGGACATATTAGCGCAGCACCAATAGCGGCTAAAAGTCGTCTCATATTATCCCCCAATTACACAGTATTCTGGACATCTGTGTTGCTGAATCTTTTGCAATTTGTTCAATTAATAATGGAGACGTCAAAGTAGAAAGATGGAGTTGGGAAGCTTTAGCCTTTAGCCACACAAACACACGGTGATTCCTTGTTTAAAATTCCCGGAGGTGAAGCTTTACTATAGATCAGAGTGGTCAAGCGAACATGAATCCCGACCACTTGTCAACCGGCAGGTTTCGGTGAGAAAATTGTGGTAAAAAGTAGCCTCTTACCGGGGATCAGCGGAACTTCTGCCGTGCTTCTGCTGCCGTAACTAATTCCCTCAGAGACACCCGTGGACACACCCCTCCGACTATCAGGTACTATTTAATCTCACTAAAACACTAGCAACACAACAGAAAGATAAGGGATTTCCCAGAATTATCCTAGTAAATGTGTCTAAAAACATCTGAATGGCTCACAATGCAATCGCCTTTTTTTTTTCTAGTCCTTCGCTATCAATATCAGCCACGAATCTTTCATCCTCGCTCAAATGAATATGGAAATTGTCGTTTTCCCGGTCAGAATAGCTCTTTTTGTTGGAGACTCCCATTATAAACAATGTGAGGACGTGAGGAGCCCTCACATGGGTGACGTCATCGTCTGCTACTTCCGGTACAGGCAAGGCTTTTTTATTAGCGACCAAAAGTTGCGAACTTTATCCTCGATGTTCTCTACTAAATCCTTTCAGCAAAAATATGGCAATATCACAAAATGATCAAGTATGACACATAGAATGGACCTGCTATCCCTGTTTGAATAAGAAAATCTCATTTCAGTAGGCCTTTAAGGTATTTTTGGGTTAGCTAATTTGATTTGGAAAGTCTTGACAAGCCAAATTTTCTTGTTCTTTTGGCAGATTTTTTTGCCTGGTTCAACTAAAATACCCCTCATTTTTGTATTTTTTTTTTCTTGTTTTTGAACACTGACTTTTTGCAGTGCTTAACTGTTTTTAATAAACTAGCGGGTGGATAGTTTGGGCAGCTTTATGCACCATTCCACCCGTCCGTTTTCTACCACCTGTCTGTTCTGGTGGATAAAAAAAAAAAAGAGACCTCTAAAAGGGAACATTATCACCAGACCTATGTAAGCGTCAATATATACCTTGATATTGCAGAAAAAAGACCATATATTTTTATAACCGATTTACGAACTCTAAAAGGGCAAATTTGGCGATTTAAAAGCCTTTTAATTGTTCGCTGTCAGAGCAATGACCTTTCACCCGTGACGTTACAACGGGAAGCAATCCACTATTTTTTCAAACACATCACACACACAAGTCAAATCAGCTCTGTTATTTTCCGTTTTTTCGACTGTCGGTGTGTTGTCGGAGGGTGTAACAACACGATTAGGGACGGATTCAAGTTGACTTACGTTGAGAGTGCATCAATTAGCCCGCCATGCTAATCGATGCTAACATGCTATTTAGGCTAGCTGTATGTACATATTGTATCATCATGCCTCATTTGTAGCTATATTTACATCTAACCTTTCCCTCCACCCACATTTAATGCCAAACAAACACATACCAATCAACGGATTCAAGTTGCACCAGTGTCAAAAGATGCGAAAGTCCCTCGTTTGTTCTGCGCATTTTACCCACGATAGCAATGCTACGACAGAGATGTGTGGATATCCTGCGACACTCAAAGCAGATGCATTTCCAACGGTAAAGTCAACGAAATCACAAAAGTGAGTTTTGTTGATGTTATTGACTTATGTGCTAATCAGACATATTCGGTCAGGGCATGACTGCCAGCTAATCGATGCTAACATGCAGTTTCTTCTTCAATTTCGTTTTCGCTATCTGCCTCCACACTCCAACTATTCGTTTCAATACATGCGTAATCTGTTGAATCGCTTAAACCGCTGAAATCCCAGTCTGAATCTGAGCTAATGTCTCTATATCTTGCCGTTCTATCCGCCATGTTTGTTTGTATTGGCATCACTATGTCACTTCACAGGAAAATGGACGGGTGGATTTACAGATAGCGAAAATCAGGCACTTTAAAGCCTTTTTTCGGGATATTCCATGATGGGTAAGATTTTGGAAAAAACTTTGAAAAATAAAATAAGACACTGGGAACTGATTTTTACTGGTTTTAACCCTTCTGAAATTGTGATAATGTTCCCCTTTAAAGCCCCTTTGCAGAGTTACAGGTGCCCTTTAAAAATCCTAAAATAGCACCCCAGATGGAGCATAAATCCATTGGTCTGTGCCCCCCCCCCTGTGCGTGTGCGTGCTCACACTTGCAGGTGCCCGATGAGTTGTCCCACGGTGATCTCCTGGGCCACTCGGTGGTAAAGACTGTGGCTGTTGAGAACCATGCTCTCCAGGATGGCCAGGGACCGCTGCAGGATGGACACGTCCACCATGGGCTGGTTCACGTATCCTGCAATCTTTGCATAAAAAACATCACGCGTCGGTCGTTACTAGAAGAGCGACAGCATCCCGGTTCACTTCGTTATGGTAAAACTTTGTGTTTCAATGAGTTCCCGGCGGGCAGGCAAAAGCTGTCTTTGGTCTTACCGATCAAAAAGGCTTGTAAAACGCCACTGTGTAGGACGGGAAGCGACATGAAGGTGTCGGTTTCTTTCTCCTCTTGTAATCCACAGGACGTGTCAAAAAGTTTTTATGTAAATTAATCAAAAAACGTTTCGTTCTCAGAGTTCCCAGTGAACAGACAAGAGGCTATCTTTGTCGCACAAAGCCAAAGGCTTGGAAAATTCCACTGTGTACACCTCCAAAGACTGGGGATAGGTTGATTGGCAACACTAAATTGGCCCTAGTGTGTGAATGTGAGTGTGAATGTTGTTGGCCCTGCGATGAGGTGGAGAATTGTCCAGGGTGTACAACGCCTTCCGCTCCAATGCAGCTGAGATAAGCTATAGCGACCCCCCCGCGACCCCAAAAGGGCCAAGCGGTAGAAAAGGAATGGATGAACGGACGATGGGAAGGGGTGTTGTCTATTGTGATCCGAGACTTACACAAGCTCAATCCAAGACCAGCCTAAGCCTGAGGCATTTTTTTCTCTAATGTGACCAAAAACAATGTTTCTTTATGTAACCCCCCATTTCTTTAGAAACAGCTGTTGTTATATAAACAGGAAAAGTCCAAATAAAAAGAGGCGGCGTACAATCTTTCGCCAGAGCGTGGTGGAAGACTGTACAGAGAGTACAGTGGCCATGTCTCTCCTCAAAATTGAGCAAAATTTAATTCTGTGTCTGTTTATTTTCTTGCTTCTTGTCTTGTTTAATGGATGTCATCGTGGTTTGAACCTGACAGGAAGATTTTGTCTTGACCCGAGATCTTCAAAGCGGAGAGGAAGCAAGGCCTGACTCTCCTCCAGGCACCTTTTCTTTGAACTGTTTCGTAATCAAAGGCAATGGCTGTTTATGACCCCCAGCCCCTTAGAAACAGGTGTTGCCATGTAATCAGGGAAAGTCCAAATAAAAAAGAGGAGGCATACAATTTGTCAGAGAGTGGTGACACTGTATAATGGTACAAGTGTACGTGTTTCTACGAGCCAAATTTACTTCTGTCTTTGTTTAATTCCTTACTTCTGGTCTTGTTTAATAGAGGTCATCAGGGTTTGAACCTGACACACTACCCTCACGGGAACGTGCAAAATGTAGGGATCGGGCGAAAAAAAGTAGGGCGAGGGGCCACAGAACACTTTTTTCCGTTGAGAAAATCCCAGGAACATAGTTAGGCTTTTCACAAACACGCATTGACACCCCTGAAAGCGCTGGAGATAATCCGAGGGGGTTGCTAGGCAACGGCACCCACTCACTTCCGCCGTGTGGGAAGCAAGGGAGGTCGAAGTTAAATCGAAGCAGGCGAGGACTAGAAAGGCGACGTGTGTGCGGCGATGGGAGGCACCTGCTTGATGAAGGACAGCGAGATAAGATCCCAGGACACGATGCTGTGGTCCATCAGCTCCAGGAAGGCAGTCAGGGTGAACGCCAACATCTCCCCAAAGCTGGAGGAAGAAAGAAGACGACAGGCACATGATCAGTGGGACACGTACCTCCTTCCTCTCTAAGATGTTATTGCTTTTTTGCAATTTGTGCGTGCAGTTTGATACTCAACATCATGCTTTGTAGTCAGGATAGGATAGAATAGGGCTTTATTGTCATTACACAAGTACAACGAAACTTTGTTTTCAGCACAAACCCGTTTAAGATTAGACAAACAAACAGTGTAGAGGGTTACAGAACCGGAACACAGGTGGGTCGCCGTAAAAAATGGGGGAAAAAGGTAAAATACTGGGGAAGGATGAGTAAAAAATACAATCTAAACTGGGCTCCAAAGGGGGCCCAGTCTGGAGTGGGAAAAAAACCTCCATAGCAAAACACTTATACATATTACAACATACATCTCGAGATATCTAGGAACAGAGGGGAGGGTTGTGCGGGGTCATGGTGGCAGGCCGCAGCTCTCAGGCGCTGATCCTCCTTCCATCAACCCCTATAGGATTTGCGTCGAGAGCGTTGGATTGGGGGGCATGGGGTATGCATATGTGTGGCGTATATTTTTGTGGATGCATGTTTGTGTGTAAGCCTACAGTGTGTCTCTGTTCCGCGGTCTTGATGTTCGTGCAGTCGCTAGTCCAAAGTCAACAACAACAGATGTGTGTCAATGAGAGACAAGAAGGGAGTTTGTTGTGTCTTCGCCGCACTGTCCTTCGGGAGAGTCTCCAAGCCAGGGAAACAATCCAAGTTGGAATGTTTTGTATACGAGCGAAAATAAAATTTGCTTTTCACTCTAAATTGTCTATGACTGGTCCTCAAATTTATCCTGCGGGGCAGACAGTTCGATGTGATCCACAATCACAAGAGTGTCCACAGTTTTTCCCCCATCCTCCAATCATTTGTGGCAGCTTTGGGGTACTTTGAAGACTGCCAGCAAACTTCCAATTTGTCGACACGCCAGAGCAAGGCTTACTCCAATCAGCAGATGTCCTGCTGTCATAATTCCGAATAGGTAGATATCTTCACTAGATAAGGGAGAGGAATAGGGGAGCCTCCAACCTTGATGAGTGCCAGAGAGAAATTCGGCATCCAGATGAAAGAACAGTACCGGTATTTTTCAAAGGCAGTATAGTATTGATTTCAATCAATTAGTATTGTGGTACTTTGTCCGTATAACCTACATCCTACTAAATGCGAAGTCTGCAACAGAATAAAACATGTTTTGATTCAAAGGTAGCACTGCCGGGGAATGGCGTTAAAAGTCATGTTTGATGGTCTCACAGCTGCTATTCCCCATCCCATTAACCCGACCTCCTTCAGCTTTGCGTTCACGCTGGAAATTAATTTTTTGTTTTTCCCCCCGACGTTTTCGGAAGTTAATGTCACACGTTCACGCCATGTTTTGAACTTGCTAAGAGGGGAAAAAAAAAAACTTAAGCATAGAGTCTTGTATTTATAAAGGCTTAGTGGCCACATGCATGGACAACACCTTTTAGCTCTAATTTCCAAAATGATGTACACTACTGAATCAGGGTCTTATGGCCACGTATGTGGACACTTATACTGCCATCTGGTGGTGGCAGAAAAGTATAAAATACAATGGAATTTGGAAAAATAAAAATTAACATGTCACTAAACATGAAGTATATGTATGTGTTTACTTATGGACTAGGTACATAATATTAAAATTGTGTACATTACTGAATTGGGGTCTTATGGCCACTTATGTGCACACTTATACTGCCATCTGGTGGTGTCAAAAGAGTGTAACATACAATGGAATTTGGAGAAAAAAAAATTGTAAAAATAAGTATTAGCATGTCACTCAACATGAAGTACACGTTTGTGTACTTAAGGACTAAATACATCATATCAAAATTGTGTACGCTACTTAATAGGGGTCTTATGGCCACGTATGTGGACACTTATACTGCCATCTGGTGGTGTCAGAAGAGAATAACGTACAATGGAATTTGGGGGGGAAAAAGCGTAAAAATAAGAATTAGCTTGTCACTAAACATGAAGTACACGTGTATGTACTTATGGAGTAAGTACATCATATCAAAATTGTGTACACTACTGAATTGGGGTCTTATGGCCACGTATGTGGACACTTATACTGCCATCTGGTGGTGGCAGAAGAGTATAACATACAATGGAATTTGAAAAGAAAAAGTGTAAAAATAAGAATTAGCATGTCACTAAACAAGAAGTACACTTTTGTGTACTCATGAACTAACCATATCAAAAGATGATTTTTAGTTTTTATTCTAATTAAGGTCAAATGCGTTTCCAAGCCACATTTTCAAGCCTTGCGGCCAAAAGAAGGGCATTAATCCTACCTTGTCATTCATGAAGTGTCTTGGTGCAACGAGTTAGTCGTTACAAAAGGTGCTAACTTGACTGTTTATATACGTAAAGGACAACTCTACTTCTACCGACATTGTTTGGAAATACTTTATTCAGACATGTTATTTCTTGTTTTGCGTGTGCAGATTTAAGGTTCTTCCTGAACATACACTATATTGCCGAAAGTATTTGGCCACATAAGAACTTGAAGTGCCATCAAATTCCTGACCTATAGGGTTCAAGGTGATGTCGGTTCACCTTTTGCGGCTATTATAGCTTCAACTCTTCTGGGAATGGGCTGTCCACAACGTTGCGGAGTTTCACACTCATGACTGTGCACCAGTGCACAAAGCACGGCCCATAAAGACATGCAAGACAGAGTCTGGTATGGATCAACTTGACTGGCCTGCACAGAGTCCTGACCTCAACCCGATAGATCACCTTTTGGGTTGAATTGAGAGCCAGAGCTTCTCGATCAACATCAGTGTGACCTCACCAATGCGCTTTTGGAGGAATGGTGGAAAATTCCTATAAATACATTCCGCAACCTTGTGGACAGCCTTCCCAGAAGAGTTGAAGCTGTAATACTAATTGAACTCATGACCTACCGATCTCAGGGCGGATGCTCGAACCGCTAGGCTACTGAGTAGGACCTTTGAACGCTCCAGGATACCAAAACATTTTGGACAATTCTATGCACCCAACCTTGTGGGAACAGTAAGGAGCGGGCCCCCTTCCTCTTCCAACATGACTGTGCACCAGTGCACAAAGCACGGTCCCATAAAGACATGGATGACAGAGTCTGGTGTGGATCAACTTGACTGGCCTGCACAGAGTCCTGACCTGAACCCGATAGAACACCTTTTGGGATGAATTGAAAGTCAGGCCTTTTCGACCAAAATCTGTGTGTGACCTCACCAAGAATGGTGGAAAATTCCTATAAACACACTCCGCAACCTTGTGGACAGCCTTGATAGTGATACTTGTAGGAAATATACTTTATTTGTCGCCATGGAGGCGAGGATTAGTGATTTAGAAGTGGCTAAACACTGCAGAGTGTCTTAAAGCACCTCTTCCTGAGTGTTATGGCTTCACCTGTATCTTTACTTTTCAAGCCAAAACGCCTCCATTCTCCCTTTTCTGTCTACACACTGTGTCTGCTTGTAAGTACTCTGTGTGTGTGCACTGCCGAACATGCTCCTCTGCTCGTAAAACCAGCTATGTTTATGCGTTTCAGAGGCTGTATAGTACCGAAAATTATTCACCAATACTCCTTTCTTGTTGTTTGTGCGTAAAGCACTTTTGTGTTGCCTGTGTATAAAAAAAAGTGTTGCATAAATAAAGTCTGATTTGAGGAAAAAGTGCTCACTGTGTGCCACTCTCCACCAAGCGGGCCAGGGTTCCGATGCCCTCCATGTTGATGAACTCGGCGGCAAACGTGGGGTCTGCCGACAGCTTGGCCAGCTCCTTGAGAGCCTCCAAACGGGCGTCAATCCCGTGGGACTGGATTCGCTCCAGCAGCTGACGAGCAGCACGAGCCTGTAAGGCACAAGAGGAAGCCTTCAGTAAGTTGGAGACCCGACTGAAGGACTGAAATATCCTTAGAGACAGGTTGTACTGACTAAATACTACTTAGAGACTACAAACCCCGTTTCCATATGAGTTGGGAAATTGTGTTAGATGTACTGTAAATATAAACGGAATACAATGATTTGCAAATCCTTTTCAACCCAAATTCAATTGAATGCACTACAAAGACAAGATATTTGATGTTCAAACTCGTAAAGTTTTGGGGTTTTTTTTGCAAATAATAATTAACTTAGAATTTCATGGCTGCAACACGTGCCAAAGTAGTTGGGAAAGGGTATGTTCACCACTGTGTTACATCACCTTTTCTTTTAACAACACTCAATAAACGTTTGGGAACTGAGGAAACTAATTGTTGAAGCTTTGAAATTGGAATTCTTTCCCATTCTTGTTTTATGTAGAGCTTCAGTCGTTCAACAGTCCGGGGTCTTGTCATATTTTACGGTTCATAATGCGCCACATATTTTCCATGGGAGACAGGTCTGGACTGCAGGCGGGCCAGGAAAGTACCTGCACTCTTTTTTTTACAAAGCCACGCTGTTGTAACACGTGCTGAATGTGGCTTGGCATTGTCTTGCTGAAATAAGCAGGGGCGTCCATGAAAAAGATGGCGCCTAGATGGCAGCATATGTTGTTCCAAAACCTGTATGTACCTTTCAGCATTAATAGTGCCTTCACAGATGTGTAAGTTACCCAAGCCTTGGCCACTAATGCACCCCCATACCATCACAGATGCTGGCTTTTGAACTTTGCGTCGATAACAGTCTGGATGGTTCGCTTCCTCTTTGGTCCGGATGACACGATGTCGAATATTTCCAAAAACAATTTGAAATGTGGACTCGTCAGACCACAGAACACTTTTCCACTTTGCATCAGTCCATTTTAGATGATCTCGGGCCCAGAGAAGCCGGCGGCGTTTCTGGATGTTGTTGATAAATGGCTTTCGCTTTGCATAGTAGAGTTTTAACTTGCACTTACAGATGTAGCGACCAACTGTATTTAGTGACAGTGGTTTTCTGAAGTGTTCCTGAGCCCATGTGGTGATATCCTTTAGAGATTGATGTCGGTTTTTGATACAGTGCCATTTAAGGGATCAAAGGTCACGGTCATGCCGTTTACGTGGAGTGTTTTCTTCAGATTCTCTGAATCTTTTGATGATATTGTGGACCGTAGACGTTGAAATCCCTAAATTTCTTGCAATTGCACTTTGAGAAAAGTTGTTCTTAAACTGTTTGACTATTTGCTCACGCAGTTGTGGACAAAGGGGTGTACCTCGTCCCATCCTTTCTTGTGAAAGACTGAGCATTTTTTGGGAAGCTGTTTTTATACCCAATCATGGCACCCACCTGTTCCTAATTAGCCTGCACACCTGTGGGATGTTCACAAAAAGTGTTTATTGCCACCTTTCCCAACTTCTTTGTCATGTGTTGCTGGCATCACATTCTAAAGTTAATGATTATTTGCAAAAAAAACATCAAATTTGTTGTAGCATATTCAACTGGATATGGGTTGAAAAGGATTTGCAAATCATTGTATTCCATTTATATTTACATCTAACACAATTTCCCAACTCATATGTAAACGAGTTTGTAGTTGGACGGACTAAAATATCCTTATAGACTAGTTGGACTGACTGAAGATGACTTAGAGACTAGTTGGACCGACAAAATATTCTTTAGAGACAAGTTGGACTGACTATAGACTTCTTAGAGACCAGTTAGTTGACTAAAATATCCTTGGAGACTGGTTAGACTGATTGAAATATCCTTAGAGACTAGTTAGACTGACTAAAATATCCTAAGATGCTAGTTGGACTGACTAAAGACTCATTAGAGACTATTTGGACTGACTGAAATATCCTTAGAGACTGTTTGTACTGACTAAATACTACTTAGAGACTAGTTGGACCGACTAAAATATCTTAAGAGACTAGTTGGACTAACTAAAGATTACTCAGAGACCAGTGCGATGAGGTAGTGACTTGTCCAGGGTGTACACCTCCTTCTGCCCGATTGTAGCTGAGATAGGCACCATCGCCCCCCGCGACCCCAAAAGGAATAAGCGGTAGAAAATGGATGGATAGATGGATAGTTGAACTGACAAAAAATTCTGTAGACTAGTTGGATTGATTAAAGACTACTTAAAGATTAGTTGGACTGACTAAAATATCCTCAGAGACTAGTTGGACCAACTAAAATATCCTAAGAGACTAGTTAGACTGACAAAATATTCTCTAGAGACTAGTTGGACTGACTATACACTTCTTAGAGACCAGTTAGTTGACTAAAATATCCTTATAGACTGGTTAGACTGATTAAAATAACCTAAAAAACTAGTTGGACTGACTAAAGACGACATAGTCTAGTTGGATTGAATAAAGACTAGTTATACTGATAAAAATAACCTAAAAAACTAGTTGGACTGACTAAAGACGACAGAGTCTGGTTGGATTGAATAAAGACTACTTAGACACTAGTTGTACTGACAAAATATTATTTAGAGACTACTTAGACTGAGTATAGATTTCTTATAGATCAGTTAGTTGACTAAAATACCCTTAGAGACTAGTTATACTGAATAAAATAACCTAAAAAACTAGTTGGACTGACTAAAGACGACAGAGTCTAGTTGGATTGAATAAAGACTACTTAGAGACTAGTTGGACTGAAAAGATATTATTTAGAGACTAGTTAGACTGACATTAGACTTCTTAGAGATCAGTTAGTTGACTAAAATACCCTTAGAGACTAGTTGGACTGACTAAAATAACCTAAGAGACTAGTTGGACTGACTAAAGACTCCTAGAGACTAATTGGACTGACTAAAATATCCTTGTAGAGTGGTTTGACTGACTAAAGACTACTTAGAGACTAGTTGGGCCGATTAAAATATCCTAAGAGACTAGTTATACTGACTAAAATAACCTAAGAAACTAGTTGGACTGACTAAAGATGACATAGAGTCTAGTTGGATTGAATAAATATAATTTAGACTAGTTGGACTGACAAAATATTATTTAGAGACTAGTTGGACTGACTATAGACTTCTCAGAGATCAGTTAGTTGACTAAAATACCTTTAGAGACTAGTCGGACTGACTGAAATATCCTTAGAGACTACTTAGACCGACTAAAATATCCTAAGAGACTAGTTGGACTGACTAAAATATCCTAAGAGACTATTTGTCCGGACTAAAGATTACTTAGAAACTAGTTGTACTGACAAAATGTTATTTAGACTCTAGTTAGACAGACTATAGACTTCTTAGAGATCAGTTAGTTGACTAAACTATCCTTAGAGACTAGTTACTAGTTATACTGACCAAAATAACCTAAGAAACTAGTTGGACTGACTAAAGATGATATAGAGTCTAGTTGGATTGAATAAATATAATTTAGACCAGTTGGACCGACAAAATAGTATTTAGAGACTAGTTCGACTGACTATAGACTTCTTAGAGATCAGTTAGTTGACTAAAATACCCTTAGAGACTAGTTCGACTGACTGAAATATCCTTAGAGACTGGTTAGATTGACTAAAGACTCCTTAGAGACTAGTTGGACTGACTAAAATATCTTTACAGAGTGGTTGGACTGACTAAAGACTCCTTAGAGACTAGTTGGACTGACTGAAATATCCTTAGAGACTGGTTGGATTGACTAAAGACTCCTTAGAGACTAGTTGGACTGACTAAAATATCCTTAGAGACTGGTTGGATTGACTAAAGACTCCTTAGAGACTAGTTGGACTGACTAAAATATCCTTACAGAGTGGTTTGACTGACTAAAGACTACTTAGAGACTAGTTGGACAGACTAAAGATTACTTAGAGACTAGTTGGACTGACAAAATATTCTTAAGAGACTAGTTGGACTGACTATAGACTTCTTAGAGATCAGTTAGTTGACTAAAATGTCCTTAGAGACTAGTTGGACTGACTGAAATATCCTTAGAGATTGGTTGGATTGACTAAAGACTCCTTAGAGACTAATTGAACCGACTAAAATATCCTTACAGAGTGGTTTGACTGACTAAAAACTACTTAGAGACTAGTTGGGCCAATTAAAATATCCTAAGAGACTAGTTGGACAAACTAAAGATTACTTAGAGACTAGTTGGACTGACAAAATATTCCTAGGGGCTAGTTTGAAAGACTATAGACTTCTTAGAAACTGGCTAGACTGACTAAAATATCTTAGAGACTAATCGGACTGACTAAAATATCCTAGGATACTAGTTGGACTGACTAAAGACTTATTAGAGACTGGATGGACCGACTGAAATATCTTAACGACTGGTTGGACTGACTAAAGATTACTTAGAGACTAGTTGGACTGACAAAATATTTTTAGAGACTTGTTGGACTGACTATAGACTTCTTAGAGAGCAGTTAGTTGACTAAAATATCCTTATAGACTAGTTAGACTGACTAAAATATCCTAAGAGACTAGTTGGACTGACAAAAATATCCTAAGAGACTATTTGTCCTGACTAAAGATTACTTAGAAACTAGTTGTACTGACAAAATATTATTTAGAGACTACTTAGACTGAGTATAGATTTCTTATAGATCAGTTAGTTGACTAAAATACCCTTGGAGACTAGTTATACTGACTAAAATAACCTAAAAAACTAGTTGGACTGACTAAAGACAACAGAGTCTAGTTGGATTGAATAAAGACTACTTACAGACTAGTTGGACTGACAAAATATTATTAAGAGATTAGTTAGACTGACATTAGACTTCTTAGAGATCAGTTAGTTGACTAAAATACCCATAGACACTAGTTGGACTGACTGAAATATCCTTAGAGACTAGTTGGACTGACTAAAGACTCCTTAGAGACTAATTGGACCGACTAAAATATTGTTACAGAGTGGTTTGACTGACTAAAGACTACTTAGAGACTAGTTGGGCCGATTAAAATATCCTAAGAGACTGGTTGGACAAACTAAAGATTACTTAGAGACTAGTTGGAAAGACTATAGACTTCTTAGAGACTGGCTAGACTGACTAAAATATCTTAGAGACTAATTGGACTGACTAAAATATCCTAGGATACTAGTTGGACTGACTAAAGACTTTTTAGAGACTGGTTGAACTGACTGAAATATCCTTAACGACTGGTTGGACTGACTAAAGATTACTTAGAGACTAGTTGGACTGACAAAATATTTTTTAGGGACTTGGACTGATTAAAGACTTCTTAGCGACCAGTTAGTTGACTAAAATATCCTTAGAAACTAGTTAGACTGACTAAAATATCCTAAGTGACTAGTTGGACGGACTAAAAACGACTTAGAGTCTAGTTGGATTGAATAAATATTATTTAGGCTAGTTGGACTGACTAAAGACTACATAGAGACTAGCTGGACTGACAAAATATTATTTAGAGACTAGTTGGACTGACTATAGACTTCTTAGAGATCAGTTAGTTTGACCAAAATATCCTTAGAGACTAGTTGGACTTTTTTTTTTTTTTTTAATTTTACAAAATGAAAGTAGTTACAAAAAAACACAATGACAAAATTAATGAAAAAAATATATGTTTTTACTATAATTAATCATGTGTTATAAGTACTTCTGATTCAAATGATGAATAACAAATTGAATACATGACTGTGACTTTAATTAATGCTGAGGGCAAAAAAAATACTAATAAAATAAACGTGTTTAGTTTTTGTCCGATAACCGTACAAGAAAAATCATGTAATAGAAAATGAAGTATTTTGACTTACAGGAGAAATGGCTAAGCGAAGGATGGTCCCGTTCTTGATGTCCCCGCGGCTCTGAAAGAAGATGCACATGTTCAGCATTCACGTACACGAACTCACAAACGCAAGGCCGACAAATCTTTGTCTGAACCACAGCTCCACAGTGTCGGCGGCACTCACACAGCACCCGACCAGACATACATACATTTATATATGTATACATATATGTATACATATACATATATATATATATATATATATATATATATATATATATATATATATATATATATATATATATATATATATATATATATATACATATATATATACATATATATATATATAAATATATATATACATATATATATATAAATATATATATATATATATATATAAATATATATATACATATATATATATAAATATATATATACATATATGTATATATATATATATACACATATATATATATATATACACATATATATATATATATACACATATATATATATATATACACATATATATATATATATACACATATATATATATATATACACATATATATATATATATACACATATATATATATATATACACATATATATATATATATACACATATATATATATATATACATATATATATATATATACACATATATATATATATATATATATATATATATATATATATATATATATATATATATATATATATATATATATATATATATATATATATATATTCTAATTTGAGTGTGTGATGACAGAATGAGGGAGTACAGGACGCAGCTCACCTGTTCAGTGATATAAAGCTGAGGACCGTCAGCATATCGCAGAGCAAACTGTTCTGCGCCCGACAAAGACCACCTGAAGATTGTGGACATAAACTCTTGATTAAAATGGCATTCATGTCATTTCCACCATTGCTGCAGCACCATCACAAAAAGGTAACTAAAAGCCAGAGTGCTTTGTGTGTACCAGTGAGAAACCTGCGAGACGGCCAAGGATACATTGACTAGTAATAGCGTGCACACTGCAGGGAGGAGGACGCAGGTGTTTCGAAAGGTAGACGTGCAAGGTACGAAAACGTCGGCAAACAAGTCACAGTTAAAGTACGTTTAGGGTACATAAGGGTGGTTTAGGATGAAATAAAACTAGTAAAAGTTGTGTAAAGTTCGTACTTATATCTGTCAGTAGACTAGCTATAAAAGCGCTAAAAACTACCGGTGTAGTGAGCTTACATTAATCACCCAAGGAATTTAAGTTATTAGATTTCCGGTTGGATGTTTTTCACCAGGACACATTTCCAGTAGAGATATTATCGGCTGATAAATGCTTTAAAATGTAATATCGGAAATTATCGGTATCGGTTTCAAAAATTTAAATTGTTGTTGAGTGTGTTGTTGCCGGTGCTGTAGCCGTGGCTAACAAGCCAGCCCCCTCGGTGACTGACTAACGACATGTTTTGGGATTATTTTAAAGTGCGTCCGACGGATTAAAAAACTGGCAATTTGCAATGACTGCAAAAAGTTGGTTATGCGAGGAGAAACCGAGACGTCTTCCTTTAATACGAGCAATTTTCTCTCCCACTGTAGAGATTTACGATAATATAGGCCTGCCGATGTTATCGGCCGATAAATGCTTTAAAATGTAATATCGGAAATTATCGATATCTGTTTCAAAAGGTAAAATTGTTGTTGAAAGTGTTGTTGCCGGTGCTGTAGCCGTTGCTAACAAGCGAGCTTGCTCGGTGACTGACTAACGACATGTTTTGGGATTATTTTAAGGTGCGTCCGACGGATAAAAAACTGGCAATTTGCAATGACTGCAAAAAGTTGGTTATGTGAGGAGAAACCAAGACGTCTTCCTTTAAAACGACCAATGTTCTCTCCCACTGTAGAGATGTCCGATAATATTGGCCTGCGGGTATTATCGGCAGATAAATGCTTTAAAATGTAATATCGGAAATTATCGGTACCGGTTTCAAAAAGTAAAATTGTTGTTGAAAGTGTTGTTGCCGGTGCTATAGCCGTGGCTAACAAGCCAGCTCACTCTGTGACTGACTAACGACATGTTTTGGGATTCTTTTAAAGTGCGTCTGACGGATACAAAACTGGCAATTTGTAATGACTGCAAAAAGTTGGTTATGCGAGGCGAAACCGAGACGTCTTCCTTTAACACGAGCAATTTTCTCTCCCACTGTAGAGATTTCCGATAATATAGGCCGATAAATGCTTTAAAATGTAATATCGGAAATTATCGATATTGGTTTGAAAAAGTAAAATTGTTGTTGAGTGTGTTGTTGCCGGTGCTGTAGCCGTGGCTAACAAGCCAGCTTGCTCGGTGACTGACTAACGACATGTTTTGGGATTAATTTAAAGTGCGAACAACGGATGAAAAACTGGCAATTTGCAATAACTGCAAAAAGTTGGTTATGCGAGGGGAAACCAAGACGTCTTCCTTTAAAACGACCAATTTTCTCTCCCACTGTAGAGATTTCCGATAATATAGGCCTGCCGATATTATCGGCCGATAAATGCTTTAAAATGTAATATCGGAAATTATCGGTATCGGTTTCAAAAAGTAAAATTGTTGTTGAGTGTGTTGTTGCCGGTGCTGTAGCCGTGGCTAACAAGCCAGCTCGCTCGGTGATTGACTAACGACATGTTTTGGGATTATTTTAAAGTGCGTCCGACGGATAAAAAACTGGCAATTTGCAATGACTGCAAATAGTTGGTTATGCGAAAAGAAACCGAGACGTCTTCCTTTAACATGAGCAATTTTCTCTCCCAATGTAGAGATTTCCGATAATATAGGCCGATAAATGCTTTAAAATGTAATATCGGAAATTATCGGTATCGGTTTCAAAAAGTAAAATTGTTGCTGAGTGTGTTGTTGCCGGTGCTGTAGCCGTGGCTGACAAGCCAGGTTGCTCGGTGACTGACTAACGACATGTTTTGGGATTATTTTAAAGTGCGAACAACGGATAAAAAACTGGCAATTTGTAATGACTGCAAAAAGTTGGTTATGCGAGGAGAAACCAAGACGTCTTCCTTTAAAACGACCAATTTTCTCTGCCACTGTAGAGATTTACGATGATATCGGCCTGCCGGTATTATCGGCAGATAAATCCCTTAAAATGTAATATCGGATATTATTGGCATCGCTTTCAAAAAGTAAAATTGTTGTTGAGTGTGTTGTTGCCGGTGCTGTAGCCATGGCTAACAAGCCAGCTCACTCGTGACTGACTAACGACAAATTTTGGGATTATTTTAAAGTGCGTCCAAAGGATAAAAAACTGGCAATTTGCAATGACTGCAAATAGTTGGTTCTGCGAGGAGGAACCAAGACGTCTTCCTTTAACACGAGCAATTTTCTTTCCCATTGTAGATATGTCCGATAATACAGGCCTGCCGGTATTATCGGCAGATAAATCCTTTAAAATGTAATATCGGATATTATTGGCATCGCTTTCAAAAAGTAAAATTGTTGTTGAGTGTGTTGTTGCCGGTGCTGTAGCCGTGGCTAACAAGCCAGCTCGCTAAATAACTGACTAACGACATTGTTTGGGATTATTTTAAAGTGCGTCCGACGGATAAAAAACTGGCAATTTGCAATAACTGCAAACATTTGGTTATGACAGGAGAAACCGAGACGTCTTCCTTTAATAAGAGCAATTTTCTCTCCCACCTCTTCAAGAATTATAAGGAGGTACGCGACGAATACAAGCGGAAGATGGAAAAGCCCGCGAAAGCCTGGAAAAAAATGGGTTTCAAAAAAATACTTTTTGTTTTTTTCACTGAATTCTTTCAATTTGGACAGAAAAAAATGCATATTTTTTTTTAACTTTAATATTATCTGACCATGCCAAGTATATTATTACGTACTGTATTGCAAATGCATTTATTGTATGACCAAAATAAACTTATTTCATTCATTCATCCATTTTCGTGATATAAAAGCAAATTTTTGCCTGTTACCTTTATTTATTTTTTATTTAAGGCAAATTAAACATAAAAAAATCTAATAATGAAATGCATATGCATTTTGATTATTCATGATTAATCACAGGTTATTACCTGCATGCATAATGTAGATTTATTTTTTAAAAAGCAGCTATTACTGCTATGTCGCTAATATCTACAAAATAAGTTGTTAAAACAGCAAAACCAAGCCCCCCAAAAAAGGCAATGGTTAAAAATACTGAAAAATCCCTAAAGAGAAAAATAAATTAAATGGCGTGAATTTGCTGGTGGCAAGTACAAACCCCGTTTCCATATTAGTTGGGAAATTGTGTTAGATGTAAATATAAACGCAATACAATGATTTGCAAATCCTTTTCAACCCATATTCAGTTGAATATGCTACAAAGACAACATATTTGATGTTCAAACTGATAAGCATTCTTTTTTTTGCAAATAATCATTAACTTTAGAATTTGATGCCAGCAACACATGACAAAGAAGTTGGGACAGGTGGCAATAAATACTGATAAAGTTGAAGAATGCTCGTCAAACACTTATTTGGAACATCCCGCAGGTGTGCAGGCTAATTGGGAACAGGTGGGTACCATGATTGGGTATAAAAATAGCTTCCCAAAAAAAATGCTCAGTCTTTCACAAGAAAGGATGGGGCGAGGTACACCCCTTTGTCCACAACTGCGTGAGCAAATAGTCCAACAGTTTAAGAACAACGTTTCTCAAAGTGCAATTGCAAGAAATTTAGGGAATTCAACATCTACGGTCCATAATATCATCAAAAGGTTCAGAAAATCTGGAGAAATCACTCCACGTAAGCGGCATGGCCGGAAATTGAATGACCGTGACCTTCGATCCTTCAGACGGCACTGCATCAAAAACCGACATCAATCTCTAAAGGATATCACCACATGGGCTCAGGAACACTTCAGTAAACCACTGTCACTAAATACGGTTTGTTGCTACATCTGTAAGTGCAAGTTAAATCTCTACTATGCAAAGGGAAAGCCATTTATCAACAACATCCGGAAGCGCCGCCGGCTTCTCTGGGCCCGAGATCATCTAAGATGGACTGATTCAAGGTGAAAAAGTGTCCACATTTCAAATAGTTTTTGGAAATATTCTACATCGTGTCATCCGGACCAAAGGGGAAGCGAACCATCCAGACTGTTATCGACGCAAAGTTTAAAAGCCAGCATCTGTGATGGTATGGGGGTGCATTAGTGCCCAAGGCATGGGTAACTTACACATCTGTGAAGGCACCATTAATGCTGAAAGGTACATACAGGTTTTGGAACAACATATGCTGCCATCTAGGCGCCGTCTTTTTCATGGACGCCCCTGCTTATTTCAGCAAGACAATGCCAAGCCACATTCAGCACGTGTTACAACAGCGTGGCTTCGTAAAAAAAGAGTGCAGGTACTTTCCTGGCCCGCCTGCAGTCCAGACCTGTCTCCCATGGAAAATGTGTGGCGCATTATGAAGCGTAAAATACGACAGCGGAGACCCCGGACTGTTGAACGACTGAAGCTCTACATAAAACAAGAATGGGAAAGAATTCCACTTTCAAAGCTTCAACAATTAGTTTCCTCAGTTCCCAAACGTTTATTGAGTGTTGTTAAAAGAAAAGGTGATGTAACACAGTGGTGAACATGCCCTTTCCCAACTACTTTGGCACGTGTTGCAGTCATGAAATTCTAAGTTAATAATTATTTGCAAAAAAATTATAAAGTTTATGAGTTTGAACGTAAAATATGTTGTCTTTGTAGCATATTCAATAGTATATAGGTTGAAAAGGATTCGCAAATCATTGTATTCCGTTTATATTTACATGCTGAAAGGTACATACAGGTTTTGGAACAACATATGCTGCCATCTGAGCACCGTCTTTTTCATGGACGCCCCTACTTATTTCAGCAAGACAATGCCAAGCCACCACATTCAGCACGTGTTACAACAGCGTGGCTTCGTAAAAAAAAGAGTGTGGGTATTTTCCTGGCCCGCCTGCAGTCCAGACCTGTCTCACATCGAAAATGTGTGGTGCATTATGAAGCGTAAAATACGACAGCGGAGACCCCGGACTGTTGAACAACTGAAACTCTACATAAAACAAGAATGGGAAAGAATTCCACTTTCAAAGCTTCAACAATTAGTTTCCTCAGTTCCCAAACGTTTATTGAGTGTTGTTAAAAGAAAAGGTGATGTAACACAGTGGTGAACATGCCCTTTCCCAACTACTTTGGCACGTGTTGCAGCCATGAAATTCTAAGTTAATAATTATTTGCAAAAAAATAATAAAGTTTATGAGTTTGAACGTCAAATATCTTGTCTTTGTAGCATATTCAACTGAATATGGGTTGAAAAGGATTCGCAAATCATTGCATTTCATTTATATTTACATCCAAAACAATTTCCCAACTCATATGGAAACGGGGTTTGTACAAAATATGTTGCTAAAACAGCAACACCAACTCCCCCAAAAAACTGCAATGGTTAAAAATATTTAAACATCCTTTAAAGAAAGGCAATTTAAATGGCGTGAATTCGCTGGTGGCATGTATCTTTAAAATCGTGTCGCCAGCCTTCCCCCGTTTTACCAACTAAACACAAGTATCAGTGTCATCATTAGACGACCGACAACAGAATAAGTACGTTACAAAACGGCGAGGAGACTTACCCGTCACACACTTCTCGAATGATTGACGCCAACGGCCTTTTCTGCAAAGAGGAGGCGAAAAGTGTTCAAAGAAAAGACATTTTCACTTTTAATGTTGAAACACGTCGGTGGTATGAACGTGAATACTTTTAACACATTACTAGCCTATTTTTCGGACTTTAAGGTGCACTTAAAATCCTTTTTTATTAGTCAAAACTGGACAGAGCACCTTATAACTCGGTGCGCCTAATGTACGGCATGATTCTGGTTGTGCTTACCAACCTCGAAGCTATTTTTATTTGCTACATGGTGTAATAAGTGTGACCAGGAGATGGCAGTCACACATAAGAGAAAACGTTTGTTAAATACATGACAAGTTCTTCCTAGAGATGTCCGCTAATGGCTTTTTTTGCCCATATCCCGATATTGTCCAACTCTTAATTACTGATTCCGATATCAACCAAAGCCAGATTAATTATTGAAGTCACAAAGTGCAATATTTTTTTTAACATGCTTCAAAACAGCAGCTTGAAATTTGGGACGTGCTCTCCCTGAGAGAGCATGAGGAGGTTGAGGTGGGAGTATATTGAAGCGTCCCTTAAGAGTTAGTGCTGCAAGGGGTTCTGGGCATTTGTTCTGTTGTGCTATGTTGTGTTACGGTGCGGATGTTCTCCCAAATGAAGAGTTTTAGGTCGGCATATATTGCAGCGTCCCGGAAGAGGTAGTGCTGCAAGGGGTTCTGGGTATTTGTTCCGTGTTTGTATTGTGTTACGGTGCAGATGTTCTCCCGAATGAGGAGGTTGAGGTGGGTGTGTATTATAGCATCCCGGAAGAGTTAGTGCTGCAAGGGATTCTGGGTATTTGTTCTGTGTTACGGTGAAAATGTTCTCCCGTATGAGGTTGAGGTGGGCGATGTTGTAGGGTCCCGGAAGAGGTAGTGCTGCAAGGGATTCTGGGTATTTGTTCTTTGTTTGTGTTGTGTTATGGTGCAGATGTTCTCCCGAATGAGGAGGTTGAGGTGGGTGTGTATTATGGCGTCCCGGAAGAGTTAGTGCTGCAAGGGATTCTGGGTATTTGTCCCGTGTTACGGTGAAGATGTTCTCCCGTATGAGGAGGTTGAGGTGGGCGGTGTTGTAGGGTCCCGGAAAAGGTAGTGCTGCAAGGAGTTCTGGGTATTTGTTCTGTTGTGTTTATGTTGTGTCACGGTGCGGATGATCTCCCGTACGAGGACGTTGAGGTGGGTGTGTATTGTAGCGTCCCGGAAGAGGTAGTGCTGCAAGGGGGTCTGGGTATTTGTTCTGTTGTGTTTATGTTGTGTTACGGTGCAGATGTTCTCCCGAATGAGGAGGTTGAGGTGGGTGTGTATTATAGCGTCCCGGAAGAGTTAGTGCTGCAAGGGATTCTGGGTATTTGTTCTGTGTTACGGTGAAAATGTTCTCCCGTATGAGGAGGTTGAGGTGGGCGGTGCTGTAGGGTCCCGGAAGAGGTAGTGCTGCAAGGGGTTCTTGGTATTTGTTCCGTGTTTGTGTTGTGTTACGGTGCAGATGTTCTCCCGAATGAGGAGGTTGAGGTGGGTGTGTATTATAGCGTCCCGGAAGAGTTAGTGCTGCAAGGGGTTCTGGGTATTTGTTCTGTGTTACGGTGAAAATGTTCTCCCATATGAGGAAGTTGAGGTTGGCGGTGTTGTAGGGTTCCGGAAGAGGTAGTGCTGCAAGCGGGTCTGGGTATTTGTTCTGTTGTGTTCATATTGTGTCACGGTGCGGATGATCTCCCGTATAAGGACGTTGAGGTGGGTGTCTATTGTAGCGTCCCGGAACAGGTAGTGCTGCAAGGGTTCTGGGTATTTGTTCCGTGTTACGGTGAAGAAGTTCTCCCGTATGAGGAGGTTGAGATGGACGGTGTTGTAGCGTCCCGGAAAAGTTAGTGCTGCAAGGGATTCTGGGTATTTGTTCTGTTGTGTTACGGTGCAGATGTTCTCCCGAATGAGAAGGTTGAGGTGGGTGTGTATTGTAGCGTCCCTGAAGAGGTAGTGCTGCAAGGGATTCTGGGTATTTGTTCCGTGTTACGGTGAAGATGTTCTCCCGTATGAGGAGGTTGAGGTGGGCGGTGTTGTAGGGTCCCGGAAAAGGTAGTGCTGCAAGGGGTTCTGGGTATTTGTTCTGTTGTGTTTATGTTGTGTTACGGTGCAGATGTTCTCCCGAATGAGGAGGTTGAGGTGGGTGTGTATTGTTGCGTCCCTGAAGAGGTAGTGCTGCAAGGGCTTCTGGGTACTTGTTCCGTGTTACGGTGAAGATGTTCTCCCGTATGAGGAGGTTGAGGTGGGCGGTGTTGTAGGGTCCCGGAAAAGGAAGTGCTGCAAGGGGTTCTGGGTATTTGTTATGTTGTGTTACGGTGCAGATGGTCTCCCGAATGAGGAGGTTGAGGTGAGTGTGTATTAAAGCGTCCCTGAAGAGGTAGTGCTGCAAGGGGGTGTGGGTATTTGTCCCGTGTTACGGTGAAGTTGTTCTCCCGTATGAGGAGGTTGAGGTGGGTGTGTATTGTAGCGTCCCTGAAGAGGTAGTGCTGCAAGGGGTTCTGGGTATTTGTCCCGTGTTACGGTGAAGATGTTCTCCCGTATGAGGAGGTTGAGGTGGACGGTGTTGTAGCGTCCCGGAAAAAGTAGTGCTGCAAGGGATTCTGGGTATTTGTTCTGTTGGGTTTATGTTGTGTTACGGTGCGGATGTTCTGCCGAATGAGAAGGTTGAGGTGGGTGTATATTGTAGCGTCCCGGAAGAGTTAGTGCTGCAAGGGGTTCTGGATATTTGTTCTGTTATGTTTATGTAGTGTTACGGTGCGTATGTTCCCCCGAATGAGGAGTTTGAGGTGGGTGTATATTGGAGTTTGCACATGCCACTTAAAAGGGGGAACACACTTATTTTAAATTGTGTCTATAATCAACAATCCCCATATGTCATACTTGCCAACCCTCCCGATTTTCACTACTAGACTAGCGAATTTCAGTGCTCCTTCCGACAATCTCACGGGGCAACCATTTTCCCGTATTTCTCCTGATTTCCACCCGGACAACAATATTGGGGGCGTGCCTTAAAGACACTGCTTTTAACGTCCTATACAACATGTCGTCACGTCCGCTTTTCCTCCGAACAAACAGCGTGTCAGCCCAGTCACGTTACACATGCGTCTTTAACAGACACTCATAAATGAATGCTAGGCATACTTGGTCAACAGCAATACAGGTCACACTGAGGGTGGCCGTATAAACAACTTTAACACTGTTACAAATATGCGCCACACTGTGAACCCACACATAACAAGAATGACAAACACATTTCGGGAGAACATCCGCACCGTAACACAACATAAACACAACCGAACAAACACCCGGAACCCCTTGCAGCACTAACTCTTCCAGAACGCTACAATATACACCCACCTCAACCTCCTCATTCGGGAGAACATCCACACTGAAACACAACATTAATACAACAGAGCAAATACCCAGAAGCCCTTGCAGCACTAACTCTTCCGGGACACTACAATATATACCCCACCAACCCTGCCCACCTCAACCTCTCCCCCCCACTCTACCCTCCCCATCTCACGAATTCGGAGGTTTCAAAGTCGGCAATTATGACATTTCTTCTTCTTTGTTTACGCTAAGTCGTAAAGTACGGCAAGTAAGAGGCAGCTAACTATGCAGCTAATGTGTGGATACTATTGCGCCCAAAAAGCAATATTCATCGTACTTGATAGGGGTCAGGAGTAGAGATGTCTGATAATATCGGACTGCTGATATGATCGACCAATAAATGCTTTAAAATGTGATATCGTAAATTATCGGCATCGGTTTCAAAATGTTAAATTTATGACTGTTTAAAACGCCGCTGTATGGAGTGGTACACGGACGTAGGGAGAAGTACAGAGCGCTAATAAACCATAAAGGCACTGCCTTTGCGTGCCGGCCCAATCACATAATATCTACGGCTTTTCACACACACAAGTGAATGCAAGGCATACTTGGTCAACAGCCATACAGGTCACAATGAGGGTAGTCGTATAAACAACTTTAACACTGTTACAAATATGCGCCACACTGTCAACCCACACCAAAACAAGAATGACATACAGATTTCGAGAGAACATCCGCACCGTAACAGAACAGTACCCAGAACCCCTTGCAGCACTAACTCGTCCAAGACGCTACAACAACATCTACGGCTTTTGGAGCTCAGTGCACAACTGCACACACAACAAGAAGGGTTCACCCACATCTGCGGTCCTCTCTAAGGTTTCTCACAGTCATTCACATTGACATCCCAATAGCTTGTGAGTTTTTCGTTGCCCTTATGTGGGCTCTGAACTGAGGATGCCATTATGGCTTGTGCAGCCCTTTGAGACACTTGTGATTTAGGGCTATATAGATAAACATTGATTGATTGATTGATTGATTGATAAACACAACAGAACGAATACCCAGAAGCCCTTGCAGCACTAACTCATCCAGGACGCTACAACAACATCTAGGGCTTTAGGAGCTCGGTGCACAACTGTACACACAACAAGAAGGAGTCACCCACATCTGCGATCCTCTCCAAGGTTTCTAATAGTCATTCACATTGACATCCCACTGGCTTGTGAGTTTTTCCTTGCCCTTATGTGGGCTCTGAACTGAGGATGTTGCTGTGGCTTGTGCAGCCCTTTGAGACACTTGTGATTTAGGGCTATATAAGTAAACAATAATTGATTGATTGATAAACACAACAGAACAAATACCAAGAAACCCCTTGCAGCACTATCTCATCCGGGACGCTGCAACAAGATCTACGGCTTTTGGAGCTTAGTGCACAGCTGCACACATCTGCGGTCCTCTCCAAGGTTTCTCATAATCATTCACATCCCACTGGCTTTTGAGTTTTTCCTTGCCCTTAAGGGGTCTCTGAACCGAGGATGCCATTGTGGCTTGTGCAGCCCTTTGAGACACTTGTGATTTAGGGCTATATAAGTAAACAATAATTGATTGATTGATAAACACAACAGAACAAATACCAAGAAACCCCTTGCAGCACTAACTCGTCCAGGACGCTACAACAACATCTACGGCTTTTGGAGCTCGGTGCACAACTGTACACACAACAAGAAGGAGTCACCCACATCTGCGATCCTCTCCAAGGTTTCTAATAGTCATTCACATTGACATCCCACTGGCTTGTGAGTTTTTCCTTGCCCTTATGTGGGCTCTGAACTGAGGATGTTGCTGTGGCTTGTGCAGCCCTTTGAGACACTTGTGATTTAGGGCTATAAGTAAACATTGATTGACTGATTGATTGATAAACACAACAGAACAAATACCCAGCACCCCTTGCAGCACTATCTCGTCCGGGACGCTACAACAACATCTATGGCTTTTGAAGCTCAGTGCACAGCTGCACACACAACAAGAAGGGGTCACCCACATCTGCGGTCCTCTCCAAGGTTTCTCATAGTCATTCACATTGACATCCCACTGGCTTGTGAGTTTTTCCTTGCCCTTATGTGGGCTCTGAACTGCGGATGCCGTTGTGACTTGTGCAGCCCTTTGAGACACTTGTGATTTAGGGCTATATAAGTAAACATTGATGGATTGATAAACACAACAGAACAAATAACCAGAACCCCTTGCAGCACTATCTCATCCGGGACGCTGCAACAAGATCTACGGCTTTTGGAGCTTAGTGCACAGCTGCACACACAACAAGAAGGGGTCACCCACATCTGCGGTCCTCTCCAAGGTTTCTCATAATCATTCACATCCCACTGGCTTTTGAGTTTTTCCTTGCCCTTAAGGGGTCTCTGAACCAAGGATGCCATTGTGGTTTGTGCAGCCCTTTGAGACACTTGTGATTTAGGGTTATATAAGTAAACATTGATTGATAAACACAACAGAACAAATACCCAGAACCCCTTGCAGCACTAACTCTTCCGGGACCCTACAACAACATATACGGCTTTTAGAGCTCAGTGCACAACTGCACACACAACAAGAAGGGGTCACCCAAATATGCAGTCCTCTAAACATTGATGGATTGATAAACACAACAGAACACATACCCAGAATCCCTTGCAGCACTAACTCCTCCAGGACGCTACAATATACACCAAAAACCTTGTTACATTATAGCATCACAACAGAATTAGGCATATTAATGTGTTAATTCCACGTCTATATCGAAGTCTGTAATTAAAAGTCGGGCAATATCGGAATGTCGGCAAAAAATAAAAGCCATTATCGGACATCTCTAGTTAGGAGTGATCCAGGAGAAGGTTTTGAGCGACGATACCGACCTGGTCTATCTCGATGAGCTGAGCATTGGCACCGGGCCACTCGATGGCCACTTTCACCACGTCGGCGGGAGGGGGCATGGCGGCCTTCTTCGCTCGCCGTCGCCACCTGCAGGACGACCGTCCGCACACACGCACTTCAATCATCCTGTATCGATTGATATCAAGCGTGACTTTTTACCTGAAGGAGACGCGTGGGAGGGCTGGCGGGTCTCTCACAGTTCTACTCCAGAAGCCACGGCGTCAGTTCCCCTGTGAGAAAAAAAACCACACACGGAGCGCGTCAGCGAGGAAGTGGACTAACATTGCACTCGGCACACATCGGACGTGGCGGCGGAACTCGGTTGTCATGGTTGCCTAGAAACCAGCGCGGTTGGAAAGAAGATGAACATTCGTGGGTGTGGTGTTTACACTTCTATGAAACAATAAAATCTAATAAGATCAAGTGCAGGGCGGTTAAACCTTCATGTGAAATAAATAGCATTAATTATAGTACAATTGTGATGATTGTATCCCGGAAATCTCATTTAAATATGACAAAGAAAATACGACATCATAAAATCATTAAAAGATTGACGCAATTATTTGCAAATATTGAATCTAATTGACATGTCGGCATATTTATTTGTTTGCCTTTACATCAATATGTGTGTGTGTGTGTAATCAGATGTGTGTTTTAATTTGTGTGTCCGCATTATGATTTGTGTGTGGGTAGGAAAATATGTATTTCGATCAGAGTGTGTAAAAAATAATAATAATAATAATATAAAAAAAAGTTGTGTGTCCGTAATCAGATTTGTGTACATGTACTATAACCACAATTATTTAGAAAAATCTGTGCGACTGTAATCTAATTGATGTGTCAACGTATTAGTTTGTTTGCCTTTCTATCAATGTGTGTGTGTGTGGGTGTAATCAGATAAGTATGTTTTGATTTGTGTGTCCGCATTATGATTTGTCTGTGGGTAGAAAAATATGTATTTCGATCAGAATGTGTGTAAAAAATAAATAAAATGAAAATAAAATAAAAAAATGGTGTGTCCGTAATGAGATTTGCAAAAATCTGTGCGACTGTAATTTAATTGACGTGTCTGCGTATTTGTTTGTTTGCTTTTATAATATGTGTGTGTGTGTGTGTGTGTGTGTGTGTGTGTGTGTGTGTGTGTGTGTGTGTGTGTGTGTGTGTGTGTGTGTGTGTGTGTGTAATCAGATGTGCGTGTTTTGATTTGTGTGTCCGCATTATTATTTGGCTGGGGGTAGAAAAATTATTTGTATGTCGGTCAGAGTGTGTGTAAAAAATAAAAAATAAAAAGTTGTGTGTCCGTAATCAGATTCATGTATGTCTAATGTAACCACAATTTTTTGCAAAAATCTGTGCGACTGTGATATAATTGACGTGTCTGTGTGTTAGTTTGTTTGCCTTTACATCAATGCGTGTGTGAGTGTAATCAGATGTGTGTGTTTTGATTTGTGTCCGCATTATGATTTGTTTGTGGGTAGAAAAATATGTATGTCGATCAGAGTGTGTGTACAAAAATTTAAAAAATCAAAAACGTTGTGTGTCCGTAATCAGATGTGTACGTGCAATGTAACCACAATTATTTGCAAAAATCTGTGCGACTGTAATATAATTGACGTGTCTGTGTGTTAGTTTGTTTGCCGTTACATCAATGTGTGTGTGAGTGTGATCAGATGTGTGTGTTTTGATTTGTGTGTTCGCATTATTATTTCTTTGTGGGTAGAAAAATAAGTATTTCGATCTGCGTGTGTGTGTAAAAAAAAATTTATGTTTACGTAATCAGATTTGTGTAAGTGTAATATAACCACAATTATTTGCAAAAATCTGTGCGACTGTAATTTAATTGACGTGTCTGCTTATTAGTTTGTTTGCCTTTCTATCAATGTGTGTGTGCGTGTAATCAGATGTGTGTTTTATTTTGTGTGTCCGCATTATGATTTGTCTGTTGGTAGAAAAATATGTATTTCGATCAGTGTGAAAAAAAAGAAAAAAAGATTTGTGGGCGTGTAATATAACCACAATTATTTTCAAAAATCTGTGCGACTGTAATCTAATTGATGTGTCAACGTATTAGTTTGTTTGCCTTTCTATCAGTGTGTGTGTGTGTAATCAGATAAGTATGTTTTGATTTGTGTGTCCGCATTAGGATTTGTCTGTGGGTAGAAAAATATGTATTTTGATCAGCGTGTGTGTAAAAAATAAATAAAATGAAAATAAAATTTAATAAAAGTTGTGTCCGCAATCAGATTTGTGTACGTGTAATACAACCACAATTATTTGCAAAAATCTGTGCGACTGTAATCTAATTGATGTGTCAACGTACTAGTTTGTTTGCCTTTCTATCAGTGTGTGTGTGTGTAATCAGATAAGTATGTTTTGATTTGTGTGTCCGCATTAGGATTTGTCTGTGGGTAGAAAAATATGTATTTTGATCAGAGTGTGTAAAAAATAAATAAAATGAAAATAAAATTTTAAAAAAGTTGTGTCCGTAATCAGATTTGTGTACGTGTAATATAACCACAATTATTTGAAAAAATCTGTGCGACTGTAATTTAATTGACGTGTCTGCGTATTTGTTTGTTTGCTTTTATATCAATATGTGTGTGTGTGTGTTTTGATTTGTGTGTACGCATTATGATTTGTCTGTGGGTAGAAAAATATGTATTTTGATCAGAATGTGTGTAAAAAATAAATAAAATGAAAATAAAATTTAAAAAAATTATGTTTACGTAATTAGATTTGTGTACGTGTAATATAACCATTATTATTTGCAAAAATCTGTGCGACTGTAATCTAATTGATGTGTCAACGTATTAGTTTGTTTGCCTTTCTATCAGTGTGTGTGTGTGTAATCAGTTGTGTGTTTTATTTTAAGTGTCCGCATTATAATTTGTCTGTGGATAGAAAATATGTATTTCAATTAACGTGTGTGTGTAAAAAAAAAAAAAAGTTGCGTATCCGTAATCAGATGTGTACGTACAATGTAACCACAATTATTTGCAAAAATCTGTGCGACTGTAATATAATTGACGTGTCCGCATATTGGTTTGTTTGACTTTACATCAATGTGTGTGTGTGAGTAATCAGATGTGGGTGTTTTGATTTGTGTGTCTGCATTATGATTTGTTTGTGGGTAGAAAAATATGTATGTCGATCCGAACGTGTGTAAAAAAGTAAATAAATCAAAAAAGTTGTGTGTCCGTAATCAGATTTGTGTATGTGTAATATAACCACAATTATTTGCAAAAATCTGTACGACTGTAATCTAATTGACGTGTCTGCGTATTAGTTTGTTTGCCTTTATGTCAATGTGTGTGTGTGTGTGTGTGTGTGTGCAATCAGATGTGCGCGTTTTGATTTGTGTGTCCGCATTATGATTTGTTTGTGGGTAGAAAAATAATATGTATGTCCATTCAAGTGTGTGTGAAAAATTAAAAAATAAAAAAATAAAAAAAGTTGTGTGTCCGTAATAAGATTTGTGTATGTGTAATATGTATAACTAAACATTGATTGATTGATAATATAACCACAATTATTTGCAAAATCTGTGCGACTGTAATCTAATTGATGTGTCAACGTATTAGTTTGTTTGCCTTTCTATCAGTGTGTGTGTGTGTAATCAGATAAGTATGTTTTGATTTGTGTGTCCGCATTATGATTTGTCTGTGGGTAGAAAAATATGTATTTTGATCAGAGTGTGTGTAAAAAATAAATAAAATGAAAATAAAATTTAAAATAAGTTGTGTCCGTAATCAGATTTGTGTACGTGTAATATAACCACAAGTATTTTAAAAAATCTGTGCGACTGTAATATAATTGACGTGTCTCTGTGTTATTTTGTTTGCCTTTAAATCAATGTGTGTGTGCGTGTAATCGGATGTGTGTTTTATTTTGTGTGTCGGCATTATGATTTGCTGTGGATAGAAAAATATGTATTTCGATCAGTGTTTTTAAAAAATAAATAAATAAATAAATAAAAACAGTTGTGTGTCCATAATCAGATTTGTGTACATGTACTATAACCACAATTATTTAGAAAAATCTGTGTGACTGTAATCTAATTGATGTATCAACGTACTAGTTTGTTTGCCTTTCTATCAATGTGTGTGTGTGTGTGTGTGTGTGTGTGTGTGTGTGTGTGTGTGTGTGTGTGTGTGTGTGTGTGTGTGTGTGTGTGTGTGTGTGTGTTTTAATTTGCGTGTCCGCATTATGATTTTTGTGTGGGTAGAAAAAGTGTGTATGTTGTTCCGAGTGTGTGTAAAAATATTTAAAAAAAAAAAAAGTTGTGTGTCCGTAATCAGATGTGTACGTGTGATATAACCACAATTATTTGCAAAAATCTGTGCGACTGTAATCTAATTGACGTGTCTGTGTATTAGTTTGTGTAACTTTATATCAATGTGTGTGTGTGTAATCAAATGTATGTTTTGATTTGTGTGTCCGCATTATGATTTGTCTGTGGGTAGAAAAATATGTATTTCCATCAGTGTGTGAAAAAAAAAGAAAAAATGATGTGTGCGTGTAATATAACCACAATGATTTGCAAAAATCTGTGCGACTGTAATCTAATTGACGTGTCTGCGTATTAGTTTGTTTGCCTTTATATCAATCTGTGTGTGTGTGTGTAATCAGATGTGTGTGTTTTGATTTGTGTGTCCGCATTATGATTTGTTTGTGGGTTAAAAAAATATATGTATGTCGATCCGAGTGTGTGTAAAAATAAAATTAAAATAAATAAATATAAACAGTTGTGTGTCTGTAGTCAGATTTGTGTACATGTACTATAACAACAATTATTTAGAAAAATCTGTGCGACTGTAATCTAATTGACGTGTCTGCGTATTAGTTTGTTTGCCTTTATATCAATGTGTGTGTGTGTGTAATCAGATGTGTGTGTTTTAATTTGCGTGTCCGCATTATGATTTTTGTGTGGGTGGAAAAATAATGTGTAAGTTGTTTCGTGTGTGTGTAAAAATATTTAAAAACATTTAAAAAATAAAAGTTGTGTTTCCGTAATCAGATTTGTGTACGTGTAATATAACCACAATTATTTGCAAAATCTGTGCGACTGTAATCTAATTGATGTGTCTGTGTATTATTTTGTTTGCCTTTAAATCAATATGTGTGTGTGTGTGTAATCAAAAGTATGGGGTTTGATCTGTGTGTCCGCATTATGATTCGTCTGTGGGTAGAAAAATAATATGTATTTCGATCAGTGTATGAAAAAAAAATGAAAAAAAGATGTGTGCGTGTAATATAACCACAATTACTTACAAAAATCTGTGCGACTGTAATCTAATTGACGTGTCTGCGTATTAGTTTGTTTGCCTTTATATCAATGTGTGTGTGTGTGTGTGTGTGTGTGTGTGTGTGTGTGTGTGTGTGTGTGTGTGTGTGTGTGTGTGTGTGTGTGTGTGTGTGTGTAATCAGATGTGTGTGTGTTTTAATTTGCGTGTCCGCATTATGATTTTTGTGTGGGTTGAAAAATAATGTGTATGTTGTTCCGAGTGTGTGTAAAAATATTTTAAAAATGTAAAAAAATAAAAGTTGTGTGTCTGTAATCAGATTTATGTATGTGTAATACAACCACAATTATTTGCAAAAATCTGTGCAACCATAATCCAATTAACGTGTCTGCGTATTAGTATTTTGCCTTTATGTTAATGTGTGTGTGCGTGGAATCCGATGTGTGTGTTTTGATTTGTGTGTCCGCATTATGATTTGTCCGTGCGTAAAGAAATAAAGAATTTCGATCCGCTTGTGTGTGTAAATAGAAAAAAAAAAAGTTGTGTGTCCATAATCGGATTTGTGTACGTGTAACATTACCACAAGTATTTTAAAAAATCTGTGCGACTGTAATATAATTGACGTGTCTGTGTGTTAGTTTGTTTGCCTTTAAATCAATGTGTGTGTGCGTGTAATCAGATGTGTGTTTTATATTGTGTGTCCGCACTATGATTTGTCTGTGGATAGAAAAATATGTATTTCGATCCATGTGTGTGTAAAAAATAAATAAATAAATAAAAACAGTTGTGTGTCCGTAATCAGATTTGTGAACATGTACTATAACCACAATTATTTAGAAAAATCTGTGTGACTGTAATCTAATTGACGTGTCTCTGTGTTATTTTGTTTGCCTTTAAATCAATGTGTGTGTGCGTGTAATCAGATGTGTGTTTTATTTTGTGTGTCCGCATTATGATTTGTCTGTGGATAGAAAAATATGTATTTCGATCAGTGTTTTTAAAAAATAAATAAATAAATAAATAAAAACAGTTGTGTGTCCGTAATCAGATTTGTGTACATGTACTATAACCACAATTATTTAGAAAAATCTGTGTGACTGTAATCTAATTGATGTATCAACGTACTAGTTTGTTTGCCTTTCTATCAATGTGTGTGTGTGTGTGTGTGTGTGTGTGTGTGTGTGTGTGTGTGTGTGTGTGTGTGTGTGTGTGTGTGTGTGTGTGTGTGTGTGTGTGTGTGTGTGTTTTAATTTGCGTGTCCGCATTATGATTTTTGTGTGGGTAGAAAAAGTGTGTATGTTGTTCCGAGTGTGTGTAAAAATATTAAAAAAAAAAAAAAAGTTGTGTGTCCGTAATCAGATGTGTACGTGTGATATAACCACAATTTGCAAAAATCTGTGCGACTGTAATCTAATTGGCGTGTCTGTGTATTAGTTTGTTTAACTTTATATCAATGTGTGTGTGTGTAATCAAATGTATGTGTTTTGTTTTGTGTGTCCGCATTATGATTTGTCTGTGGATAGAAAAATATGTATTTCGATCAGTGTGTGTAAAAAATAAATAAATAAATAAAAACAGATGTGTGTCCGTAATCAGATTTGTGTACATGTACTATAACCACAATTATTTAGAAAAATCTGTGTGACTGTAATCTAATTGATGTATCAACGTATTAGTTTGTTTGCCTTTCTATCAATGTGTGTGTGTGTGTGTGTGTGTGTGTGTGTGTGTGTGTGTGTGTGTGTGTGTGTGTGTGTGTGTGTGTTTTAATTTGCGTGTCCGCATTATGATTTTTGTGTGGGTAGAAAAAGTGTGTATGTTGTTCCGAGTGTGTGTAAAAATATAAAAAAAAAAAAAAAAGTTGTGTGTCCGTAATCAGATGTGTACGTGTGATATAACCACAATTATTTGCAAAAATCTGTGCGACTGTAATCTAATTGACGTGTCTGTGTATTAGTTTGTGTAACTTTATATCAATGTGTGTGTGTGTAATCAAATGTATGTGTTTTGATTTGTGTGTCCGCATTATGATTTGTCTGTGGGTAGAAAAATATGTATTTCCATCAGTGTGTGGAAAAAAAAGAAAAAATGATGTGTGCGTGTAATATAACCACAATGATTTGCAAAAATCTGTGCGACTGTAATCTAATTGACGTGTCTGCGTATTAGTTTGTTTGCCTTTATATCAATCTGTGTGTGTGTGTGTAATCAGATGTGTGTGTTTTGATTTGTGTGTCCGCATTATGATTTGTTTGTGGGTTAAAAAAAAATATGTATGTCGATCCGAGTGTGTGTAAAAATAAAATTAAAATAAATAAATATAAACAGTTGTGTGTCTGTAGTCAGATTTGTGTACATGTACTATAACAACAATTATTTAGAAAAATCTGTGCGACTGTAATCTAATTGACGTGTCTGCGTATTAGTTTGTTTGCCTTTATATCAATGTGTGTGTGTGTGTGTAATCAGATGTGTGTGTTTTAATTTGCGTGTCCGCATTATGATTTTTGTGTGGGTGGAAAAATAATGTGTAAGTTGTTTCGTGTGTGTGTAAAAATATTTAAAAACATTTAAAAAATAAAAGTTGTGTTTCCGTAATCAGATTTGTGTACGTGTAATATAACCACAATTATTTGCAAAATCTGTGCGACTGTAATCTAATTGATGTGTCTGTGTATTATTTTGTTTGCCTTTAAATCAATATGTGTGTGTGTGTGTAATCAAAAGTATGGGGTTTGATCTGTGTGTCCGCATTATGATTCGTCTGTGGGTAGAAAAATAATATGTATTTCGATCAGTGTATGAAAAAAAAATGAAAAAAAGATGTGTGCGTGTAATATAACCACAATTACTTACAAAAATCTGTGCGACTGTAATCTAATTGACGTGTCTGCGTATTAGTTTGTTTGCCTTTATATCAATGTGTGTGTGTGTGTGTGTGTGTGTGTGTGTGTGTGTGTGTGTGTGTGTGTGTGTGTAATCAGATGTGTGTGTGTTTTAATTTGCGTGTCCGCATTATGATTTTTGTGTGGGTTGAAAAATAATGTGTATGTTGTTCCGAGTGTGTGTAAAAATATTTTAAAAATGTAAAAAAATAAAAGTTGTGTGTCTGTAATCAGATTTATGTATGTGTAATACAACCACAATTATTTGCAAAAATCTGTGCAACCATAATCCAATTAACGTGTCTGCGTATTAGTATTTTGCCTTTATGTTAATGTGTGTGTGCGTGGAATCAGATGTGTGTGTTTTGATTTGTGTGTCCGCATTATGATTTGTCCGTGCGTAAAGAAATAAAGAATTTCGATCCGCTTGTGTGTGTAAATAGAAAAAAAAAAAGTTGTGTGTCCATAATCGGATTTGTGTACGTGTAACATTACCACAAGTATTTTAAAAAATCTGTGCGACTGTAATATAATTGACGTGTCTGTGTGTTAGTTTGTTTGCCTTTAAATCAATGTGTGTGTGCGTGTAATCAGATGTGTGTTTTATATTGTGTGTCCGCACTATGATTTGTCTGTGGATAGAAAAATATGTATTTCGATCCATGTGTGTGTAAAAAATAAATAAATAAATAAAAACAGTTGTGTGTCCGTAATCAGATTTGTGAACATGTACTATAACCACAATTATTTAGAAAAATCTGTGTGACTGTAATCTAATTGACGTGTCTCTGTGTTATTTTGTTTGCCTTTAAATCAATGTGTGTGTGCGTGTAATCAGATGTGTGTTTTATTTTGTGTGTCCGCATTATGATTTGTCTGTGGATAGAAAAATATGTATTTCGATCAGTGTTTTTAAAAAATAAATAAATAAATAAATAAAAACAGTTGTGTGTCCGTAATCAGATTTGTGTACATGTACTATAACCACAATTATTTAGAAAAATCTGTGTGACTGTAATCTAATTGATGTATCAACGTACTAGTTTGTTTGCCTTTCTATCAATGTGTGTGTGTGTGTGTGTGTGTGTGTGTGTGTGTGTGTGTGTGTGTGTGTGTGTGTGTGTGTGTGTGTGTGTGTGTGTGTGTGTGTGTGTGTGTGTGTGTGTGTGTTTAATTTGCGTGTCCGCATTATGATTTTTGTGTGGGTAGAAAAAGTGTGTATGTTGTTCCGAGTGTGTGTAAAAATATTAAAAAAAAAAAAAAAGTTGTGTGTCCGTAATCAGATGTGTACGTGTGATATAACCACAATTATTTGCAAAAATCTGTGCGACTGTAATCTAATTGGCGTGTCTGTGTATTAGTTTGTTTAACTTTATATCAATGTGTGTGTGTGTAATCAAATGTATGTGTTTTGTTTTGTGTGTCCGCATTATGATTTGTCTGTGGATAGAAAAATATGTATTTCGATCAGTGTGTGTAAAAAATAAATAAATAAATAAATAAAAACAGATGTGTGTCCGTAATCAGATTTGTGTACATGTACTATAACCACAATTATTTAGAAAAATCTGTGTGACTGTAATCTAATTGATGTATCAACGTATTAGTTTGTTTGCCTTTCTATCAATGTGTGTGTGTGTGTGTGTGTGTGTGTGTGTGTGTTTTAATTTGCGTGTCCGCATTATGATTTTTGTGTGGGTAGAAAAAGTGTGTATGTTGTTCCGAGTGTGTGTAAAAATATTAAAAAAAAAAAAAAAGTTGTGTGTCCGTAATCAGATGTGTACGTGTGATATAACCACAATTATTTGCAAAAATCTGTGCGACTGTAATCTAATTGACGTGTCTGTGTATTAGTTTGTTTAACTTTATATCAATGTGTGTGTGTGTAATCAAATGTATGTGTTTTGATTTGTGTGTCCGCATTATGATTTGTCTGTGGGTAGAAAAATATGTATTTCCATCAGTGTGTGAAAAAAAAAGAAAAAATGATGTGTGCGTGTAATATAACCACAATGATTTGCAAAAATCTGTGCGACTGTAATCTAATTGACGTGTCTGCGTATTAGTTTGTTTGCCTTTATATCAATCTGTGTGTGTGTGTGTAATCAGATGTGTGTGTTTTGATTTGTGTGTCCGCATTATGATTTGTTTGTGGGTAGAAAAATAATATGTATGTCGATCCGAGTGTGTGTAAAAATAAAATTAAAATAAATAAATATAAACAGTTGTGTGTCTGTAGTCAGATTTGTGTACATGTACTATAGCAACAATTATTTAGAAAAATCTGTGCGACTGTAATCTAATTGACGTGTCTGCGTATTAGTTTGTTTGCCTTTATATCAATGTGTGTGTGTGTGTAATCAGATGTGTGTGTTTTAATTTGCGTGTCCGCATTATGATTTTTGTGTGGGTGGAAAAATAATGTGTAAGTTGTTTCGTGTGTGTGTAAAAATATTTAAAAACATTTAAAAAATAAAAGTTGTGTTTCCGTAATCAGATTTGCGTACGTGTAATATAACCACAATTATTTGCAAAATCTGTGCGACTGTAATCTAATTGATGTGTCTGTGTATTATTTTGTTTGCCTTTAAATCAATATGTGTGTGTGTGTGTGTGTAATCAAAAGTATGGGGTTTGATCTGTGTGTCCGCATTATGATTCGTCTGTGGGTAGAAAAATAATATGTATTTCGATCAGTGTATGAAAAAAAAATGAAAAAAAGATGTGTGCGTGTAATATAACCACAATTACTTACAAAAATCTGTGCGACTGTAATCTAATTGACGTGTCTGCGTATTAGTTTGTTTGCCTTTATATCAATGTGTGTGTGTGTGTGTGTGTGTGTGTGTGTGTGTGTGTGTGTGTGTGTGTGTGTGTGTGTGTGTTTTAATTTGCGTGTCCGCATTATGATTTTTGTGTGGGTTGAAAAATAATGTGTATGTTGTTCCGAGTGTGTGTAAAAATATTTTAAAAATGTAAAAAAATAAAAGTTGTGTGTCTGTAATCAGATTTATGTATGTGTAATATAACCACAATTATTTGCAAAAATCTGTGCAACCATAATCCAATTAACGTGTCTGCGTATTAGTATTTTGCCTTTATGTCAATGTGTGTGTGCGTGGAATCAGATGTGTGTGTTTTGATTTGTGTGTCCGCATTATGATTTGTCCGTGCGTAAAGAAATAAAGAATTTCGATCCGCTTGTGTGTGTAAATAGAAAAAAAAAAAGTTGTGTGTCCATAATCGGATTTGTGTACGTGTAACATAACCCCAAGTATTTTAAAAAATCTGTGCGACTGTAATATAATTGACGTGTCTGTGTGTTAGTTTGTTTGCCTTTAAATCAATGTGTGTGTGCGTGTAATCAGATGTGTGTTTTATTTTGTGTGTCCGCACTATGATTTGTCTGTGGATAGAAAAATATGTATTTCGATCCATGTGTGTGTAAAAAATAAATAAATAAATAAAAACAGTTGTGTGTCCGTAATCAGATTTGTGTACATGTACTATAACCACAATTATTTAGAAAAATCTGTGTGACTGTAATCTAATTGACGTGTCTGTGTTATTTTGTTTGCCTTTCTATCAATGTGTGTGTGTGTGTGTGTGTGTGTGTGTGTGTGTGTGTGTGTGTGTGTGTGTGTGTGTGTTGATTTGTGTCCGCATTATGATTTGTCTGTGGGTAGAAAAATAAGTATTTCGATCTGCGTGAGTGTGCAAAACAAAAAAAAACAATTATGTTTACGTAATCAGATTTGTGTACGTGTAATGTAACCACAATTATTTGCAAAAATCTGTGCGACTGTAATATAATTGACGTGTCTGTGTGTTAGTTTGTTTGCCTTTACATCAATGTGTGTGTGTGTGTGTGTGTGTGTGTGTGTGTGTGTGTGTGTGTGTGTGTGTGTGTGTGTTTTGATTTGTGTCCGCATTATGATTTGTCTGTGGGTAGAAAAATAAGTATTTCGATCTGCGTGTGTGTGCAAAACAAAAAAAACAATTATTTTCCGTAATCAGATTTGTGTATGTGTAATGTAACCACAATTATTTGCAAAAATCTGTGCGACTGTAGTCTAACTGACGTGTCTGTGTATTAGTTTGTTTGCCTTATATCAATGTGTGTGTGTGTGTGTGTAATCAGAGCTGTGTGTTATGATTTGTGTGTCCGCATTATGATTTGTTTGTGGGTAGAAAAATAATATGTATGTCGATCCGAGTGTGTGTAAAAAAATAAATAAATCCAAAAAAGTTGTGTGTCTGTAATCAGATTTGTGTAAGTGTAATATAACCACAATTATTTGCAAAAATCTGTACGACTGTAATCTAATTGACGTGTCTGCGTATTAGTTAGTTTGTTTGCCTTTATATCAGTGTGTGTGTGTGTGTGTGTGTGTGTGTGTGTGTGTGTGTGTGTGTGTGTGTGTGTGTGTGTGTGTGTGTGATCAGTAGGGGTGTAACGGTACACAAAAATTTCGATTCGGTACATACCTCGGTTTAGAGGTCACGGTTCGGTTCATTTTCGGTACAGTAAGAAAACAACAAAATACAAATTTTTTTGGTTATTTATGTACCAAATTTATAAACAATGGCACAACATACATATACATACAGGGTCCGTTGCCAGGGTTAATACATATATAACATATATAAAATAAAAACTAAATAAGTTAAGGTTTAGAATAGTTTCTTAACAAAACCTTTCTATATATAAAGTGCTTTTTTGATTGATTGATTGATTGAGACTTTTATTAGTAGATTGCACAGTACAGTACATACAATTGACCACTAAATGCTAACCCCCCAATAAGTTTTTCAACTTGTTTAAGTCCACGTTCATCAACACCGCCCGCCGTTTTTTGTAGACATTTTCCATAAATATTGATGTTAAATATTTATTTTTTTGTGAAGAAATGTTTAGAATGAAGGTAATGAATCCAGATGGATCTTTATTACGATCCCCAAAGAGGACACTTTAAGTTGATGATTACTTCTATGTGTAGAAATCTTTATTTAGAATTGAATCACTTGTTTATTTTTCAACAAGTTTTTAGTTATTTTTATATCTTTCTTTCCACATAGATCAAGAAAGACAACTACAAATAAGCAATATTTTGCACTGTTATACAATTTAATCAATCAGAAACTGATGACATAGTGCTGTATTTTACTTCTTTATCTGTTTTTTTTCAAACAAAAATTTATACAGCATACTTAGCCAACCCTCCCGGGTTATCCGGGAGACTCCCGAAATTAAGCGCCTCTCCCGAAAACCTCCCGGGACAAATTTTCTCCCAAAAATCTCCCGAAATTCAGGCGTAGCCGGAGGCCACGCCCCCTCCAGCTCTGTGCTGACGTGAGTGATGTGTATAAAGAGCGTGTCTGCCCAATGACGTTATAACTGTAAAATGACCGAGGGCGAGTTCTTGGTTTCTTATGTGGGTTTATTGTTAGGCAGTTTCATTAACGTCCTCCCAGCGCGGTAACAACATACAACAACAGCAGTCACAGTAAGGCAGTTCGTCTGCCGTAAACAGCAAGTGACACTCTTAAACAGGACAATACTGCCATCTACTGTACAGGCACCACAACAACTCCAGGCAACTTCAACCCCTTTACTAATCCTCCTCCATTCACATCCCATCTCCCTGGATTGTAAATCACCTAATGTAAATAATCGAATGTATTTCTAATGTATATACTTGTTCTTATGCTATCTGAACTCTCTGCTGGCTGTACATATCCTACTAAGTAAGACCTACACAGTTTCAATGTCCATTTCTCTGTTGATGCAATTGTTGATGACTGAAGTACTGATATCAAGCAAAGCTCCTCATCCCACCTCCCGGATTGTAAATAATGTAAATAATTCAATGTATATACTATGATGATTAACTTGTGTGATGACTGTATTATGCTGATAGTATATATTAGTACCGTGAATTGATTAACGTGGATCCCGACTTAAACAAGTTGAAAAACTTATTGTGGTGTTACCATTTAGTGGTCAATTGTACGGAATATGTACTGAACTGTGCAATCTACTAATAAAAGTTTCAATCAATCAATCAATCATGCATATGTGACAATAACATCTACAGCTTTTAAAGCAGGGGTCACCAACCTTTTTGAAACCAAGAACTACTTCTTGGGTACTGATTAATGCGAAGGGCTACCAGTTTGATACACACTTAAATAAATTGCCAGAATTAGCCAATTTGCTCAATTTACCTTTGATAAATAAATCTATATATATAAAAAATGGGTATTTCTGTCTGTCATTACGTCGTACATTTATTTTCCTTTTACGGAAGGTTTTTTGTAGGGAATAAATGATGAAAAAAAAACACTTAATTGAACGGTTTAAAAGAGGAGAAAACAGGAAAAAAATGAAGATAACATTTTGAAACATTTATTTTCAATTTCGACTCTTTAAAATTCAAAGTTCAACCGAAAAAAGAAAAGAAAAACCAGCTAAATCAAATCTTTTTTAAATGTTTTTAAAAAGAATTTATGGAACATCATTAGTTATTTTTCCTGATTAAGATTAATTTTAGAATTTTGATGACACGTTTGAAATAGGTTAAAATCCAATCGGCATTTTGTTAGAATATATAACAAATTGGACCAAGCTATATTTCTAACAAAGACAAATCATTATTTCTTTTAGATTTTCCAGGACAAAAATTTTAAAAGAAATTCAAAAGATTTAAATTTGATTTTACAGATTTTCTAGATTTGCCAAAATATGTTTTTTTCTAATTTCAATCATAATAAGTTTGAAGAAATATTTCACAAATATTTTTCGTTGAAAAAACAGAAGCTAAAATGAAGAATTAAATTAAAATGTATTTATTATTCTTTACAATAAATTAAAAGAAAATTACTTGAACATTAATTTAAATTGTCAGGAAAAAAGAGGAAGGAATTTAAAAGGTGTTTAAAAATACTAAAATGACTTTTAAGGTTGTATTTTTTCTCTAAAATTGTCCTTCTGAAAGTTATAAGAAAAAAAAGTAAATAAAATAGATGAATTTATTCAAACAAGTGAAGACCAAGATTTTAAAATATTTTCTTGGACTTTCAAATTCTATTCGAGTTTTGTCTCTCTTAGAATTAAAAATGTCGAGCAAAGCGAGACCAGCTTGCTAGTAAATAAATACAATTTAAAAAATACAGGCAGCTCACTGGTAAGTGCTGCTATTTGAGCTATTTTTAGAACAGGCCAGCGGGCGACTCATCTGGTCCTTACGGGCTACCTGGTGCCCGCGGGTACCGCGTTGGTGACCCCTGTTTTAGAGAGTGCAGTGCACAACTGCGCACGCAACAGCTGTAAATATACTCCTCCCCTCTTAACCACGCCCCCCACCTCCCGAAATGGGAGGTCTCAAGGTTGTCAAGTATGTTACACAGTATTTTAAACATACTGGACCTTCAATAAATTACATTATCCACAAGCTGGTGGATATGTCACAAGAATTAAACATGTTACATTTTAAAGTATGTTCTTTGACGAGTTGCAGCGTTATTACCTGTTGTCGGGCAGAATAAGACGCTGACGTGCATGGAGGCTGCAGGCTCGGCGGCGGCTACCGGTAGCTTAGCAACAACAGCTAACTAGCTTGCTCGGCGTGTGCGGGCGGAAGTAGCGCCCCCACCGCCACACCACACGACTTTCCGGTCGAATTAAGCCTCAATTTCTACCGTTTTTCTCGCCGTCTCTGCCATAACTCCGACGCCCACGTCGCTGCGAGGTCGGCGCTTTCGTTATTAGGATGACTAAAACACGCGAGCGCCTAGCCGGAAGTTCCTAACTTTGAGGCTATTTGGGGAATCAGCGACCCCTCTGGTGAGATGCGCACATAGCATGGAATGTCCGAACTTACCCCTTTTCATTGATTGATTGATTGATTGATTGATTGATACTTTTATTAGTAGATTGCACAGTTCAGTACATATTACGTACAATTGACCACTAAATGGTAACACCCGAATAAGTTTTTCAACTTGTTTAAGTCGGGGTCCACGTTAATCAATTCATACTAGACCAAGGGTCTCAAACTTAATTTACCTGGGGGCCACTGGATGCAGAAACTGGGTGAGGCTGGGCTGCGAGAAAAGATTTCTTAAAAAATATATATTTTTAAATGTCTATATTTATTTTCAATACAAAATAAAATATAAATGAACAAAATGAGGATTAAGAAATGTGAGGCAATGCAAATTAAATTTTTAAAAATAAATAACGGTTTGAATTGGTCTGGGTTATCGGGGAATGTTATAACCGACGGACATATGTCGCGGTGAGACTGAAGCCAGGCACGTTAGAAAACCCTCGTCTCCATGGCAACGTCTCTGTCGCTTTCACTCATTTTCCGCTTATCCACTAATGCAGGAGTAGGCAACCCAGAACATTTGAAAGAGCCATTTTGGACCCAAATAACAAAAATCGTCTCTGTCTGGAGCAAGGGGGGTGGGGTTCTCTGCTTGCATCATGCAAGTGAAATCAATGTTCGGCCCTTGAGAGCCATATACCACACAGTGATGGTAGCTTCCTACAGCTCCGCACACACCGCTATCAAGCGCCATTCATACAAAACTAACAAACTGTCACATTAAGGTGGGGGCCACAAAATAACGTCTCGCGGGCCAATTGTGTACTGGAGCAATTACAGTGGGGCAAAAAAGTATTTAGTCAGCCACCGATTGTGCAAGTTCTCCCACTTAAAATGATGACAGAGGTCTGTAATTTTCATCATAGGTACACTTCAACTGTGAGAGACAGAATGTGAAAAAAAATCCAGGAATTCACATTGTAGGAATTTTAAAGAATGTATTCGTAAATTATGCTGAAAAATCAGTATTTGGTCAGCCATTCAAAGCTCTCGCTGATGGAAGGAGGTTTCAGCTCAAAATCTCACGATACATGGCCCCATTCATTCTTTCCTTAACACGGATCAATCGTCCTGTCCCCTTAGCAGAAAAACAGCCCCAAAGCATGATGTTTCCACCCCCATGCTTCACAGTAGGTATGGTGTTCTTGGGATGCAACTCAGTATTCTTCTTCCTCCAAACACAGCGAGTTGAGTTTATACCAAATTGGATACATTGATGATACAGCAGAGGATTGGGAGAATGTCATGTGGTCAGATGAAACCAAAATAGAACTTTTTGATATAAACTCAACTTGTTGTGTTTAGAGGAAGAAGAATACTGAGTTGCATCCCAAGAACACCATACCTACTGTGAAGCATGGGGGTGGAAACATCATGCTTTGGGGCTGTTTTTCTGCTAAGGGGACAGGACGATTGATCCGTGTTAAGGAAAGAATGAATGGGGCCATGTATCGTGAGATTTTGAGCCAAAACCTCCTTCTATCAGTGAAAGCTTTGAATGGTTGACCAAATACTTATTTTCCTCCATAATTTACAAATAAATTCTTTAAAATTCCCACAATGTGAATTCCTGGATTTTTTTTTCACATTCTGTCTCTCACAGTTAAAGTGTACCTATGATGAAAATTAAAGACCTGTCATCATTTTAAGTGGGAAATTGCATAATCGGTGGCTGACTAAATACTTTTTTGCCCAACTGTATATCCAATTTCCGTCAACAAATAAATAAATAATATACTATAGTGAGTAAAAAATAATAAATACATAAATAATATTTGTTTTAATAAAAAATAAGGGTTGAAGATGTTCATCATTTGTGTACTTTGTGCGCAATTCAATCAATCAATCAATGTTTACTTATAAAGCCCTGAATTACGAGTGTCTCAAAGGGCTGCACAAGCCACGATGACATCCTGGGCTCAGGTCCCACACCAGGGCAAGGAAAAAAACTCAACCGAATGGGATGACAATGAGAAACCCAAATGGAACATTTACAATGTTGGTGTTTGGTTTACTTGAGTCATATTGCCATCATATTGCAGTCTACACGTGTCTCTTATATGGGACTGCCATCTACTGGTCACACTTATCATTGCACCATGTACCATATAAAATTTGTTTTGAGGTCGGTAAGCAAAACCAGAATTTATATTAATATTGTGAGAGTCCAGTCCATAGTGGATCTAACATGATAGTGAGTGTCCAGTTCATAGTGGATCTAACACAATAGTGAGAGAGTCCAGTCTGTAGTGGATCTAACATAATAGTGAGAATCCAATCCATAGTGGATCTAACATAATAGTGTGAGAGTCCAGTCCATAGTGGATCTAACATAATAGTGTGAGAGTCCAGTCCATAGTGGATCTAACATAATAGTGAGAGTCCAGTCCATAGTGGATCTAACATAATAGTGTGAGAGTCCAGTCCGTAGTGGATCTAACATAATAGTGTGAGAGTCCAGTCCATAGTGGATCTAACATAATAGTGTGAGAGTCCAGTCCATAGTGGATTTAACATAATCGTGTGAGTCCAGTCCATAGTGAATCTAACATATTACCGTGGGAGTCCAGTCCATAGTGGATCTAACATAATAGTGTGAGAGTCCAGTCCGCATTGGATCCAACATAATAGTGAGAGTCCAGTCCATAGTGACTCTAACATATTACTGTGAGAGTCCAGTCCATAGTGGATCTAACATAATAGTGTGGGAGTCCAGTCCATAGTGGATCTAACATAATGAAGGGAGAGTCCAGTCCGTAGTGGATCTAACATAATAGTGAGAGTCCGGTCCATAGTGGATCTAACATAATAGTGAGAGTCCAGTCCATAGTGGATTTACAGTAACATAACATACACTCATACATACATAACATACATACACTCATTTCTGCTGGTGGTGTGACTCCGGATTTTTTTCACGCAATAAAAATGTGCCTTGACTGAAAAAAGGTTGAAAAACACTGAATTAAGCCCTTTGTCCCCCTGGTGGCGAGGCGAGGCACTGCCTCACTTACCTGTAAAGACATCACAATTTACTGTTATTTTTTTTTTCAAATCCCCACAGTTATCTCTCTTTTTAAAGCCTCACATGAACAAAAACAAGTGTCTTTTTAAGAGCCGCAGCCATGGAAAGACGCCGTTTGCGGCGGGGACAGACGTACACTGCACCGGATGTAACCTCCGAATATGGTCATGTAATCATCGAAATAATGCGGATTAAAGTTGCACCAAATGGCCTCATTTCAAGCAAAAAAGGGAAAATAAAGTGTGGCGATTGTTTCGTACCGATTGTCCTCCATTGCTGGCATGGAGTAGTCTCTCCGTCTTTGTCGTTCTCCCCGGCTCGGCGTGCTAATGAACTATTAACGATGGAAGTTTCCCCTCGTCGATGTTTACTCACCGGCGGCTGGTCCATCGATGAGGCCGAGAAGCATCTCCCTTTCTCCGGAGAAACACTTCAAGCAGCGGCGGACACTCCTCCAAGACCTTGGAGGCGGGACGCCACGCAAATGTCACAGGCTGCCAGTGCCAACATCGTCCTTTAATGCAGCGGACACAAATATAAGTTTATGCTGGGTCAGACTACTTAAAAAAATAAAATAAAATAAAAATTAAAACAATAATCGTCTTTTGGGTTGAATAAAAATTCCTTCGAGCCGGATTTGAACCAGCGACCTAAGGATTCCAGCATCGAGCCTCTACAGTCCTCCGCTCTACCAACTGAGCTATCGAAGGGTATACACGCACAACGGTTTATTGTGTTTATAACCTAAAAATAAACTGTTATTGTGATTTTTTTAGTAAAAATTAGGAAAATAGGACTGTATATGTCAACTAAATGCCGCACGTTGCCGCACTTATAATGAATGGTTGCGAGTTCGAGGCTATAATAAAAATTCTAGTCTGTTGTATTTGTTCGTGTACCATCCTCCCTAAGCCAATCACGGGGTCATGTCCGTCTCCACGTAGCCAATCACAGAGATCCTTCTAAAAGGCTAAAATAAGACGTCTTGTTAGTGGACGCAGCATTGGCTGCTGTGACGCGAGAAATTGGGCCGCCATCTTGGAGTGGTGATGAGGAGCCGACGAGCAGCCTAAACCGGGGGTCGGGAACTAATTTTGGGCTGGGAGAGCCATGACATATTTCAAAATGTATTTCCGTGAGAGTTTTGATTGATTTATTGATTGATACTTTTATTAGTAGATTGCACAGTTCAGTACATATTTCGTACAATTGACCACTAAATGGTAACACCCGAATAAGTTTTTCAACTTGTTTAAGTCGGGGTCCACGTTAATCAATTCATGAGCCATATAATATATAATATAATATAATAAAATAATATAATATAATATAATATAATATAATATGATATAATATAATATAATATGATATAATATAATATAATATAATATTTCTTAACACTGAATACAACTAAATGCGTGCATTTTAAAGACCAACATTTTTAGTGTATAATAAGTCTCTTATTCTTTTTAATAAAATTGTTATTCTAGAGTTCACCAATAGGAAATATAATACCTCTTACCAATAATGCGACAACTTGAACAGGTGCGATAGAAAACGGATGGATGGATTAAAATGCATGAGAATGTTTTATATTTTTAACACTGTGATTACCAGCGGAATTATTCATTACTTATGCTGTTAGGATTGTAGTCAGCTGGAGGCGTGTCTTAATGCAATTAAACAATGGATGTCCGCCAACTGTTTGCAACTCAATGCCAAGAAAACGGAAATACTGATTATCGGTCCTGCTAGACACCGACCTCTATTTAATAATACAACTTTAACCTCTGACAACCAAACAATTAAACAAGGCGACTCTGTAAAGAATCTGGGTATTATCTTCCACCCAACTCTCTCCTTTGAGTCACACATTAAAAGCTTTACTAAAACGGCCTTCTTTCATCATCGTAATATCGCTAAAATTCGCTCCAATTTGTCCACTAACGACGCTGAGATCATTATCCATGCGTTTGTTACGTCTCGACTCGACTACTGTAACATATTATTTTCGGGTCTCCCCATGTCTAGCATTAAAAGATTACAGTTGGTACAAAATGCGGCTGCTAGACTTTTGACAAGAACAAGAAAGTTTGCTCATATTACGCCTATACTGTATATACCTCTATATACATATATACATACATATATACCTATACTGGCTCACCTGCACTGGCTTCCTGTGCACTTAAGATGTGACTTTAAGGTTTTACTACTTACATATAAAATACTACACGGTCTAGCTCCAGCCTATTTTGCCGATTGTATTGTACCATATGTCCCGGCAAGATATCTGCGTTAATAAGACTCCGGCTTATTAATGATTCCTAAAGCCCAAAAAAAGTCTGCGGGCTATAGAGCGTTTTCCGTTCGGGCTCCAGTACTCTGGAATGCCCTCCCGGTAACAGGTCGTGATGCTACCTCAGCAGAAGCATTTAAATCTCACCTTAAAACTCATTTGTATACTCTAGCCTTTAAATAGACCTCCTTTTTAGACCAGTTGATCTGCCGCTTCTTTTCTTTTTCTCCTCTGTCCCACCCTCCCTTGTGGAGGGGGTCCAGTCCAGTGGCCATGGATGAAGTACTGGCTGTCCAGAGTCGGGACCCAGGATGGACCGCTCGCTTGTGTATCGGTTGGGGACATCTCTGCACTGCTGATCCGCCTCCACTTTGGATGGGACTCTCGCTACTATATTGGATCCACTTTGGACTTGATTCTCACGGTTACGTTAGATCCACTATGGCAGGGGTCGGGAACCTTTTTGGCTGAGAGAGCCCAGAATCCAAATATTTTTAAATATATTTCCGTAAGAGCCATATAATATTTTTTTTAACATTGAACACAACTTAACACATGCATTTTTAAGTAAGACCAACATTTCTAGAGTATAATAGGTCTCTTGATCTTTGTAATAACATTGTTATTCTGAAGCTAACTGTGGAGGGGGTGTGGCCTGCGGGCCTGCAGCGACAGGTGCGTAGAAGGCCCACCTGGGCCTTGTTATCTAATCACCTGTCGCTCTGTTATAAGCAGCAGCCAGGAGGAGAGACTGGGTTGGGGCTGGAAATACAATTGCTGGAAAGCAACTGAGAGACTTATTGAAAAATAAAACAATATTGTAACCCTGAAACAGGCTCTCATGTTGGTGCTTGGGGGTCTGAAGAACCCCCAGGAGGGCAAGCCCCACACTAACCGATAATAAATAAATATCTTCTTACCATTAACGCAACTTCTTGAACAGGCGCGGTAGAAAACGGATGGATGGATTAAAAATGCATGTCTTATATTTTGAACATTATTTTTAACACTGTGATTACAAGTGGAATTATTCATTACTTATCGTGTTAAGCAATGTCAGCTCAGATTTATCAGAGAGCCAGATGCAGTCATCAAAAGAGCCACATCTGGCTCTAGAGCCATAGGTTCCCTACCCCTGCACTCTGGATTGGACTTTCACAATATCATGTTAGATCCGCTCGACATCCATTGCTTTCGGTCCCCTAGGGGAGTGGGGGTTGCCCACATATGAGGTCCTCTCCAAGGTTTCTCATAGTCATCATTGTCGACGTCCCACTGGGGTGAGTTTTTCCTTGCCCTTATGTGGGCCCTACTGAGGATGTCGTAGTGGTTTGTGCAGCCCTTTGAGGAACTTTTGATTTAGGGCTATATAAATAAACATTGATTGATTGATTGATTAAGCAACGTCAGCTAAGATTGATCTGAGAGCCAAATGCAGTCATAAAAAGAGCCACATTTGGCTCTAGAGCCATAGGTTCCCTAGCCCTGGCCTAAACTATTCTGCGTCCCTGTCCGGCCCGCGTGAGGCCAATCGTAAATTACAAAATTAATTTTAAAAAAGTATCTATGTCGAGTGTGCAATACAACGGTGCTGCTTTTATTTTTATTTTTATTGGCTGTCTTGGTTGACAAGACTTTGCAGCATCGCGTGGACATCGGGGGCGGTACCTCTGGATTGGCAGACCGGGGTGGTGGTTCCTCTCTTTAAGAAGGGGGACCGGAGGGTGTGTTCCAACTATCGTGGGATCACACTCCTCAGCCTTCCCGGTAAGGTTTATTCAGGTGTACTGGAGAGGAGGCTACGTCGGATAGTCGAACCTCGGATTCAGGAGGAACAGTGTGGTTTTCGTCCTGGTCGTGGAACTGTGGACCAGCTCTATACTCTCGGCAGGGTTCTTGAGGGTGCATGGGAGTTTGCCCAACCAGTCTACATGTGCTTTGTGGACTTGGAGAAGGCATTCGACCGTGTCCCTCGGGAAGTCCTGTGGGGAGTGCTCAGAGAGTATGGGGTATCGGACTGTCTTATTGTGGCGGTCCGTTCCCTGTACGATCAGTGCCAGAGCTTGGTCCGCATTGCCGGCAGTAAGTCGAACACATTTCCAGTGAGGGTTGGACTCCGCCAAGGCTGTCCTTTGTCACCGATTCTGTTCATAACTTTTATGGACAGAATTTCTAGGCGCAGTCAAGGCGTTGAGGGGTTCCGGTTTGGTAACCGCAGGATTAGGTCTCTGCTTTTTGCAGATGATGTGGTCCTGATGGCTTCATCTGACCGGGATCTTCAGCTCTCGCTGGATCGGTTCGCAGCCGAGTGTGAAGCGACCGGAATGAGAATCAGCACCTCCAAGTCCGAGTCCATGGTTCTCGCCCGGAAAAGGGTGGAGTGCCATCTCCGGGTTGGGGAGGAGACCCTGCCCCAAGTGGAGGAGTTCAAGTACCTAGGAGTCTTGTTCACGAGTGAGGGAAGAGTGGATCGTGAGATCAACAGGCGGATCGGTGCGGCGTCTTCAGTAATGCGGACGTTGTACCGGTCCGTTGTGGTGAAGAAGGAGCTGAGCCGGAAGGCAAAGCTCTCAATTTACCGGTCGATCTACGTTCCCATCCTCACCTATGGTCATGAGCTTTGGGTCATGACCGAAAGGATAAGATCACGGGTACAAGCGGCCGAAATGAGTTTCCTCCGCCGTGTGGCGGGTCTCTCCCTTAGAGATAGGGTGAGAAGCTCTGCCATCCGGGAGGAACTCAAAGTAAAGCCGCTGCTCCTTCACATCGAGAGGAGCCAGATGAGGTGGTTCGGGCATCTGGTCAGGATGCCACCCGAACGCCTCCCTAGGGAGGTGTTTAGGGCACGTCCAACCGGTAGGAGGCCACGGGGAAGACCCAGGACACGTTGGGAAGACTATGTCTCCCGGCTGGCCTGGGAACGCCTCGGGATCCCCCGGGAAGAGCTAGACGAAGTGGCTGGGGAGAGGGAAGTCTGGGTTTCCCTGCTTAGGCTGTTGCCCCCGCGACCCGACCTCGGATAAGCGGAAGATGATGGATGGATGGATGGATGGATGGATGCTTTTATTTTGAAAAGTGTTATTTATGGGCCTATGTCCGTGTGTAACCTGTGAGTGAAGGTGCACAGCGAAAAGGGATGCCCGGTTACCCCCGAGATGTCAGTTCAGGCTAAAAAGAGAAAAGTTGATGACGAATGTCGAGTTTTCAACAAGACATGGACTGCCAAGGATTTCTTTACAGAGAGGAAAGGTAAAGCCGTGTGCTTAATTTGTGGTTAAAAGAATATTATATGATCCGCCAAAACACGTCGAAGCACGAAGAAAAATAGCGGAATCTGTCTGATGAAGCGCGCACAAGGGAGGCTGATGCAAGCCCAACAAGGACTTTTTGCCGAATTTCACAACCATTCACACTCACATTCACACACTAGGGCCAATTTAGTGTTGCCAATCAACCTATCCCCAGGTGCATATATATATATATATATATATATATATATATATATATATATATATAAACAATATTCTCTTACTGTTAAGCAAACTATGAATAATAAAACAAGCCAAAAAGTGTGTTCTTTATCATAGCTACACGAATGACAAAAAAATCAGTGGTATTCAGTGAGGTAAGATGAATTAAATGCGCTGACAGTTCATTGCTCCTGCAAAATGAATTGCACTGAGTGGACGGATCACCACTCCAAGATGGCGGCCCCGCGTCTCGTCAGCCCCTGCAGGCAGCAGCGCTCGATGCTGTGTACCATTATAAAGATTCATTTTGTCATATTTCGGCGACTGCAGTCACCATATTTATATAAATATATATATTGAATAAAAAATCATCGATTGCAACGACGTTTTAAAGAAATGTGACTTAAGTTTTAAATAAAAAATACACTAGTAATGTAATTGTGTTTGTATTGCAGCGTCCGGAAAAACGTTCCTTATAACTTTTATTGCGCTACCAATCCCAACACGATGTTTACCTCCAGCACCCACGTTTTTATATATTATTTTTTTACATATTAATAAACCTTTATTAGTAATCTGCATCCTGCACACAGGTTTTTATATTAGTCTTTTTACTTTCTCCCACCAACACTTCCTCGTTCTCTGCCAATTACCTTCCAGGCGCTGTGCGGTGCGTTCAAAACCGTTGGAACTCTGGACATCAACACCAACAGGTCGTTACAGCATACTTGCCAACCCTCCCGGATTTTCCGGGAAGACTCCCGAAATTCAGCACCTCTCCCGAAAACCCCCCGGGACATATTTTCTCCCAAAATTCAGAAGGAGCTGGAGGCCACGCCCCCTCCAGCTCCATACGGACCTGAGTGACGTGTCGACAGCCTGTTTTCACGTCCACTTTCCCACAATATTAACAGCTCGCCTGCCCAATGACGTTATAACTGCAGAATGATCGAGGGCGAGTTCTTGGTTTCTTATGTGGGTTTATTGTTGGGCAGTTTCATGTATGTCCTCCCAGCGCGGTAACAACACACAACAACAGCAGTCACGTTTTAAAGCAGTTTGTCTGCCGTAAACAGCAATGTTGTGACACTCTTAAACAGGACAATACTGCCATCTACTGTACATGCATATGTGACAGTAACATCTAATGCAGGGGTTACCTACTTTTTTGAAACCAAGAGCTACTTCTTGGGTACTGATTAATGCGAAGGGCTACCAGTTTGATACACACTTAAATGAATTGCCAGAAATAGCCAATTTGCGCAATTTACCTTTAACTCTATGTTATTATTGATAATTAATGATATTTATCTTTGTGGAAACACTGATCATCCTAGTGATTTCTCACAATAAATATATATGTTTGATGTCATGTTTTAAATAGGTTAAAATCCAATCTTCGCTTTTCTAGCTGTAAATATATTCCTCCCCTCTTAACCACGCCCCCTGCCCCACCCCCGACCACGCCCCCACCTCCTGAAATCGGAGGTTTCAAGGTTGGCAAGTATGCGTTACAGTATGATTAAAAACGCAAATTATTACTACTACTACTATGTACTTTGAAATGTTTGTTTTCATTTAATCCCCATAAAACAAGATTTAAAAATTTTTGATTGATAAAAAAAGCAAATGCCTAAAAAGTGTAAGCAAATGTGTATTTATGTAAAACAAAATCATGACTATTGATTGATTGATTGAAACTTTTATTAGTAGATTGTACAGTACAGTACATATCCCATACAATTGACCACTAAATGGTAACACCCGAAAAAGTTTTACATAAATCCAGGGCTATTTTATTGCACTAAATGTATAATATTCATTGATACAGAGGGCATTTTAAACACAGTGTATGATTTATAACATTACTTAAATCTGTGTGTGGGATTTTGATGAAGGGTTAATTAGTGAAATGAATTATATTTATATAGCACTTTTTCTCTAGTGACTCAAAGCGCTTTACATTGTGAAACCCAATATATAAGTTACATTTAAACCAGTGTAGGTGGCACTGGGAGCAGGTGGGTAAAGTGTCTTGCCCATGGACACAACGGCAGTAACTAGGTCGGCAGAAGCGGAGATCGAACCTTGAACCCTCAAGTTGCTGGCACTGCCACTCTACCAACCGAGCTATTCCGCCCTTTTAAGGCATTAAGACTGTGCGCAAAGTCATCAGTGTTGTATTAATACTGCGGCAGAAAAAAAAACATCCATCCATTTTTCTACCGCTTGTCCCTTTCGGGTCCGCTTGTCCCAGCTGCATTCGGGCGGAAGGCCCCGTACACCCTGGACAAAACGCTACCTTATCGCATGGCCAACACGGATAGACAACATTCACACTCACATTCCCACACTAGGGCTAATTTAGTGTTGCCAATCGCAGAAAAAAACATGTTTTTATCTATTATTTCAGAATTTTAAGGAATTATATGCCTGAACTGACATTTCATGCAAAATGGACAAGCGGTAGGAAATGGACGGGATGGATATAAATGAACATTTCCTCAAGTGAGAAGGGCTAAATTAGATTACAAATGTATTGATTGTTTAACAAAACCATATGGGGAGTGTAATATTGAGAACAGTGACAAACGCAGCACAGCACGCAGAGCAATCAGGTAATGTGTATGTATACAGTGGGGCAAAAAAGTATTTAGTCAGCCACCGATTGTGCAAGTTCTCCCACTTAAAATGATGACAGAGGTCTGTAATTTTCATCATAGGTACACTTCAACTCCAGTAATTCACATTGTAGGAATTTTAAAGAATTTATTTGTAAATTATGGTGGAAAATAAGTATTTGGTCAACCATTCAAAGCGCTCACTGATGGAAGGAGGTTTTGGCTCAAAATCTCCCGATACATGGCCCCATTCATTCTTTCCTTAACACGGATCAATCTTCCTGTCCCCTGAGCAGAAAAACAGCCTCAAAACATGATGTTTCCACCCCCATGCTTCACAGTAGGTATGGTGTTCTTGGGAAGCAACTCAGTATTCTTCTTCCTCCAAACACGACGAGTTGAGTTTATACCAAAAAGTTCTATTTTGGTTTCATCTGACCACACGACATTCTCCCAATCCTCTGCTGTATCATCCATGTGCTCTCTGGCAAACTTCAGACGAGCCTGGACATGCACTGGTTTAAGCAAGGGGGCACGTCTAGCACTGCAGGATTCGATTCCCTGCCGACAAAGTGTTTTATTGATGGTAACCTTTGTTACTTTGGTCCCAGCTCTCAGCAGGTCATTCACCAGGTCCCCCCCCCGTGTGGTTCTGGGATTTTTGCTCACCGTTCTCATGATCATTTTGACCCCACAGCGGGATGAGATCTTGCGTGGATCGAGGGAGATTATCAGTGGATAATTGCTCCCACAGTTTTTTCACACCAAGCTGCTTGCCTATTGTAGAGTCCCTCTTCCCAGTCTGGTGCAGGTCTACAGTTCTTTTCCTGGTGTCCTTCGACAGCTCTTTGGTCTTGGCCATAGTGGAGTTTGGAGTCTGACTGTTTGAGGCTGTGGACAGGTGTCTTTTATACAGATAACAAGTTCAAACAAGTGCTATTTATACAGGTAACGAGTGGAGGACAGAAGAGCAGTTACAGGTCTGTGAGAGCCAGATATCTTCCTTGTTTGAAGTGACCAAATACTTATTTTCCAGCATAATTTACAAATAAATTCTTTAAAATTCCTACAATGTGAATTCCTGGATTTTTTTTCACATTCTGTCTCTCACAGTTGAAGTGTACCTATGATGAAAATTACAGACCTCTGTCATCATTTTAAGTGGGAGAACTTGCACAATCGGTGGCTGACTAAATACTTTTTTACCCCACTGCATGTATTCCACATAAGGGAGAATATCATATGATGGCCCAAAGTCCCTGTGCCCCGCCACATCCTCCCCTTCCCCACTCATAGAGGTACAGTTGGATGGCACGGGGACCAAAGGAGTTTTTGAGTGTTTATTTGGCCAGCAGGCTGTTCAGAGATCTCCTTGAAGACATCGCAGTATTTATTATGAGAGGCTAGAATCCAATACAAGACCGTAGAATTGAATCGTTAAAATAGATTAAAACAAGCCCGGGTGTATATTGTAATATATCACACACAGAAAAGGGGAAAAGGCCGCTATCAATCATCACTGCAGGGGAATCGAACCACAGTCTGGTCAACTCCCCAACCCCGGAGCCCATGCATGACTGAGTAAGCACTGATACATACCACACTTAAATGTAAAACAAAGAGATTTACATGAATACCTTTCAGGTTGCTTTGTTGACAATGCACAGTCTCTTGTAAAGCAGTAGTTCCCAACCACCGGTCTGGGGATCGGGACCGGTCCGTGACGCATTTTCTACCGGGCCGCACAGAAACATGAATTAATTTATCAATGACGGCACTTTCTCTGACTTAACTTTGTCCTGTCCCACTAGAACACACTTGTTGATGGATGTTTGATCAAACCTCTGATAGGAGGCCACAGTTAATTATATCTTTGTTACATGAGAAAATGCACATTAATTAGATAATTAAGGATTCCATCTGCAGTCCCCAGCAGGTTGACATGTCAAACTCAAGGTCCAAGGGAACAAATCTAGCCCGCCACTTTATTTCATGTGGCCCACGAAAGCCTGGAAAGGATATGCGTCATTAAACTTAAAAATATAAATATATTTTCTGACTTAAAATATTTTCCATTTTGACCGGAAAAAAAACCTGCATGCAACTGCATATATTTATCTAATATTGTAACAAATATAGTATATTTTTTTCTTAAAATATCATCTCCAGGTTGGGGAGGAGACCCTGCCCCCAGTGGAGGAGTTCAAGTACCTAGGAGTCTTGCTCACGAGTGAGGGAAGAGTGGATCGTGAGATCGACAGGCGGATCGGTGCGGCGTCTTCAGTAATGCGGACGCTGTATCGATCCGTTGTGGTGAAGAAGGAGCTGAGCCGGAAGGCAAAGCTCTGAATTTACCGGTCGATCTACGTTCCCATCCTCACCTACGGTCATGAGCTTTGGCTTATGACCGAAAGGACAAGATCCCGGGTAGAAGCGGCCGAAGATAGGTGAGAAGCTCTGCCATCCGGGGGGAGCTCAAAGTAAAGCTGCTGCTTCTCCACATCGAGAGGAGCCAGATGTGGTGGTTCGGGCATCTGGTCACTCGACTGCCTCCCTAGGGAGGTGTTTAGGGTACGTCCAACCGGTAAGAGGCCACGGGGAAGACCCAGGACACGTTGGGTGGACTATGCCTCCCGGCTGGACTGGGAACACCTCGGGATCCCCCGGGAAAAGCTGGACGAAGTGTCTGGGGAGAAGAAAGTCTAGGCTTTCCCTGCTTAGGCTGCTGCCCCTGCGACCTGACCTCAGAAAAGCGGAAGATGGATGGATGGATGGCATAATTTCCCACGGCACACCAGACAATATCTCACAGAACACAGTGGTTGAAAAACACTGATGTAGGCAATAAAAAACTTCATTTACCTTGAAGAGTGTGGGGTTTAAGGCGATCGATCCGGTTCCCGTGCAGACAGTTCAACCAGACTATTGCATTTACAAGACATGTTTATTCAACACACAAACATCCACAGCCTCTACTGTAACACTGGCTCGCCTCGTGGGAAAGCTGCTGGTGAAACTCGGAAAGGGCAAGCGGACAAAAAACTGCACTTGGAGAAACAACATCTGAGAATTCATTGAACAGATTTTCATTTTTCACTTAACATCTCATGCACAACATCAAAAAGTAACATGATGGTGAATATGAGCTTTTCGGTTTACAGTTAAATTCAAGATTATATTGGAGGCCGAACCTTGACCTCACCGGCACCTTGATGCTTGTTCAACGACACGCTGGAGGATTCATGCGTCCATTTCCAAGTAAATCCACCCAAACAGGTGAGTGGAAACATTGTTGTGATTTGCGAGGAAATAAAGCTTCCAGATGACAATATATGAACCGACACAATCTGACGTACGCACACAGATGACATTAGTATTGACGTGCGGTTTAAGGCTTTGAACACATGAGCATACACGAACAACACTGGTTCAGCAGCAAAACTCTTCTTGAACTGTATTTTTCATTTTTTTTTTTTTCTAGTACTGATCAGAAACAAATAATCGTCGCTTGAGATTCATTCCTGCAAAGACCACATGAGATAAAACTTTAAAATCAGCGACGTTCTGTACAGTAAACTCAAGGCTTCTTAAGAGGTAGAACCAGGGAATGGAATAAAGTCGGTTTCATTAAATACGTTACGCAGATAAAACCCAACAATAAAATAGTTGGGGGGGAAACAGGAAGCAAGTTTTTTGCCAGGTGTTGCACTGCAAAAACTGAAATATAAGTAAGATTATATATCTCAAATAGGGGGGATTTTTGCTTATTTTCTGTCTGATAAGATAATTCCTCTCACTAAGCAGATTTGATGTTCGAGTGTTTTACTTGTTTTAAGTGTCCTAAATGATCTCAGTAAGATATTACAGCTTGTCGCTGAGATTTGAGGACCTATATTGACTAAACCATGCTTGAAACTAGAACATCAATTGATGCAAAGCTGTGTCATCAACACTCACAACTGTAAAAGTATTTTTTTAAAGAAATACTTTCTTACTTCAAGCATGACAAAAAAATAATTATGTCAAGATAATGTCACTAGCATTTACTTAATATAAGAATATTTTTCAACATATTGAGCAAAAAGGTCTTCTTTTTTCTACCAAGAAAAGTGCACTTGTTATCAGTGAGGATATACTTATTTTAACGTATTTTTGGGTTCATTGAGGTTAGCTAATTTTACTTGTTTTGGAAAGTCTTGACAAGCCAAATTTTCTTGTTCTATTGGCAGATAGTTTTGTTTAGTTCAATTAAAATACCCCTAATTTTTTTGTATTTTTTTCCTTGTTTTTGAACACTAACTTTTTGCAGTGTGCATCTTTTTAGTTGGTTTTGTTGTCTTCTACATTTCATTGTTGTTACTAAAACACTAATCCGTCTGTGCAAACATATTGTTGATTGTATAATTGAATGACCTTGTGACACTTTCCACTTTGCACACATTCTTTTTTTTTTTGTTCACAAAAACTCGCGCTTCCATTTTGAAATAATCTCAGAATAAACACAACGGAATAATGCCAGCACAGAGGATTGAAAAAAGGTTACATTTCAGTATTCTTGAATGACAAATAACTTGCAATTATGGATTTAAAATGAGCTAATGGAGACATTTTGACTGTTAACGTTGGCAGGTGGAGGGAACGTTCTGTCGCAGATGTTCGTCTATTTTGCAAAAATAATCTCTGCCCTTATGAGACATAAGTATAAACCAGGGGTGTCTAAACTATGGCCCGCGAGACATCATAAATTCAATAAAGCATAGGAGTGCTTTCAAATTTAAAGTACCAGGCACTCTCTGAATGCTACAGATTTGCTGCCATCTTGTGGAAAATGCGAGTAAATTATATCAATGACCTTGAACGTACTTGAAAGTCACTGCATGTAATTTTATGACACAATCCAAACAACCTTCCCTAGTCATGGTGTAAAAAAAAAAATGCTACTAACACTTAAAACAACTTGCTCACTGAACTTTGTGGATACTATGAAAAATGTCCAAACACCAAAAAAAAAAAAAAAAAAAATCAAAATTACACACATTTAAATCACCTGCAATGCATGATGGGAAAAATACAGACATTATCTCTACACTTATTCACTATAGCCGCTTGATACTTCGGATTAATTACAAAAATTGAAGAAGGTCTTCAAGGAAGTAATCAAGGTCAAGGTCAAACTTTTCACATGCTCTCAGGGGCGACGGCGTGGCGAAGTTGGGAGAGTGGCCGTGCCAGCAATCTGAGGGTTACTGGTTCAATCCCCACCTTCTACCATCCTCGTCACGTCTGTTGTGTCCTTGAGCAAGACACTTCACCTTTGCTCCTGATTATTGCCATCAATGTGTGAATGTCTGTGTGAATGTGGAAATAGTGTCAAAGCGCTTTGAGTTCCTTAAAAAAAAGGTAGAAAAGCGCTACACAAGAACAACCCGGTTACCATTTAATATCCATCCATTTTCTACAGTTTGTCCCTTTTGGGGATGCTGGAGCCTATCTCAGCTGCATTCGGGCAGAAGGCGGTGAACACCCTGGACAAGTCGCCAATTATTTATTATATACGCAAAAACCCAGTCAAAACGTTTGGACACCCCTGGTATAAGTCAATCTGTTTATTTATATATTAGGTTTTCTATATATATATATTTATATCTTGTTTATGACACTCAATCGGCTGGAGTTGAATATGTCTCTCATACTGTATTTACAATGATTTATAGACAAGTATCTCATGCATAACATTCTTGTTGAAATGAATGAGATCCTACAACGATAGGACAAATATCAAACAGTATGAACATTAGACTTGAACTCCAGTTTTGAGGACGGGGTTGTAGTAGTTCCGCTGAAGATTTACAATAATGTACAAAATTGCAATTTGCCATAGCATAGATTTGTTTAAGAATGGGATTTTCGATCATGCAGTTAATGTAAGACCGGGCATTGTCCTGTTTGGGGCCTACGTTCAACATAGAAGGTGAGAATAGATGGACAGAAATGGAGTTCCTGTGCCCGTGGGATGAAGAGCAAAAGAGAGGACAAGAGGGAAAAAAGGGAGGAGGTCAACTTGGAGAGATGATTACCAGTCTGCGGCACCCCAGGCTTCCTCCGCAGGTTTTGTGGGACTCTTCTTGGCTTTACCGTCTGCATTCTCCCAGTTGTTGTCCCAGGCCTCCCAGCTCTCCTCCGTGCTGTGTTTGTTGTTGGAGGCGGCATCCGAGCCCCAATTGTCCCAACTGTCAGAGCTCTTCTTGGCAGAATGGTCTGCAACGGTCCAGCTGTCGCTGCTTGGAGATTTCTTGGCCTTTAAGGAGTTGTTGCTCCCGAACGTTTCCCAGAAGTCCTTTGACACGGGCTCACTGGAGCTGCCCTGGTATCCCTCGCCAGCATCCATGTTCTGGTAGCTATCTCCAGTGGCCCTGAATACAAATGTAGCGTTTACACCGGTGACAATATAGTACAGACCAGGCCAAATTAAGGCTCGATAACTTTTCAATCTGGCCCCCCGGACATTCCCAAATAATTTTTTTTAGATCTTTAAGATGGAAGCTGTATCTGCCATCATGATGTGCAGTCATGTTTTCTGATAACCATAAGTCTTGAACTATACAAAGTAGAGAAGTCCAATAAATGCTTTAAAATGTAATATCGGAAAATATCAGTATCGGTTTCAAAAAGTAAAATCAATGACTTGTTTTTAAAACGGAGCGGTAAGTACAGAGCAGTTGCGTCTACAAGTCAGTAGCCCCTCCCCTCTCCCACACACAACACAGAAGTTGACGACTGCTGCATGAGTGGTTTACTGGCGACGCTTGATGACCTCATTAAACCGTCGCGAGCGGACCATAATGACAACAAGTGTGTTGTTGCCGGTGCTGTAGCCGTGGCTGACAAGCGAGCTCGCTCGGTGACTGACTAAAGACACCATGTCTATGGTTTGGGATGATTTCAAAGTGTGTCTGATGGATAAAAAACTGGCAATTTGCAATGACTGCAAAAAGTTGGTTATGCGAGGGACCAAGACGTCTTCCTTCAGCATTTCAGAAGCTCTGGCTGACTGCTAGGCCACTTCAAGCACTCCCCACTTGCTTGCAGCACATTTGTGTTACTCATACAAATATGTTAAAGCAGGGCAGATTGAGCCCAGTTTATAATTTCCTGTTATTAAGTATACCAGGCAGCCTTGCACTAAAGGAAGACTATATTATTGTTTACTTTATTGCTCTAGTATACTCCGGACTGAAGCTGTGTGACTTCATTGTTTTTGTAGCTGTTGTTTTGAGGCATGTTTTAAAAAAATAAATAAAAATAATGTACTTTGTGAAAGACAAAGTATAGTATCTCCCATAGTTGTAGAAGGTATCAGGATTATCTCAGGGAGAGCATGTCCCAAATTCCGAACTGCTGTTTTGAGGCATGTTAAAAAAAATAATGCACTTTGTGACTTCAATAATAAATATGGCAGTGCCATGTTGTCACTTTTTTACATAACTTGAGTTGAAGTTGTTCTCTTATTTTGGGAAAACCTTGTTACATTGTTTCATGCATTCGGAGGGGCATGACACCAAAATTAGGCATAATAAGGTGTTAATTCCACAACTGTATGTATCGGTATAGGTTGATATTGGTATCCATAATTAAGAGTTGGACAATATAGGATATCGGCAAAAAAGTTTCAATGGTTGGAATATGCGCTTCAGCATGATAAACGAGTTACTATGGTAATCTAAGTAATATATATATATATACACACTCCTCGCTACCCCCACCTCAACCCAACCCCCCAAACCCCGTCGCCCTTCTCCCGAATTTGGAGGTCTCAAGGTTGGCAAGTATGTCAATCAGACATTATTGTCAGGTTTTGTATTAGTGTTCCAAAAAATAGTAATACCGGCCCCCAGACACATTTTTTTCTCTACATTTGGCCTGATCTGGTACAAGTTTAATCAAATATAGTATTATTACCCATCTTCGGCTTTTCCAGAGAAAAGATTGGTCAGTTTGGCACCAGCTCCCTGAACCTAAAGTAGAGACAACCATATTGTTAACTGTTCTACTCACATATCACCGACATTTCGCCACAAAGATTTTTATCACCAACAAAGGATGTTGTGATGGCGTGAACAGGAAACACACTTTTATACTCCAAACACACTCTGCAATAACATCAAAAGACGTTCATTGACGAGTTGTGAGTTCGTCTCCTAAAACATGTTGACATTCTGATGCCTACTTTTGTTGATGCGTTTCTAAAATCATACTCAGAACTGTCTTTTTTTATGTTGGGAATCACTCAAGTTCATTTGCATTTGATTTTGTGAACAAAGAATATTCATGTTGTCACTTGACTTGCATGTTTAGCAACTGTAGACTGCATTAAGACCTGCACTTAATCATTTATTCAGAAAAAAAAATCTTTATTTTATATTTATTTTAAATAGATACGTTACACTTTCAATATGTTTTTTAATTTTATTGTTTTTTCTTTTCAATAAAGGATTACCGCCCCGACAGGCACCAACTACCTTGCGGCCACAGCTCCAATCAGCTGCCTCGACAATAGAGGTGCGGAACATGGTCCACTCGGACTCAATGTCCAGCACCTCCCTCGTGACATGTTCAAAGTTTTTCCGGAGGTGGGAATTGAAACTCTCTCTTACAGAAGACTCTGCCAGACGTTCCCAGCAGACCCTCACAATGCGTTTGGGCCTGCAAGGTCTCTCCGGCATCCTCCCCCACCATCGCAGCTAACTCACCACCAGGTGGTGATCGGTAGAAAGCTCCGCCCCTCTCTTCACCCGAGTGTCCAAAACATGAGACCGCAACTCCGATGACACAACTACAAAGTCGATCAAGGAACTGCGGCCTAGGGTGTCCAGGTGCCAAGTGCACATATGGACTGCCTTACGTATGAACATGGTGTTTGTTATGGACAATCCGTGACGAGCACAAAAGTCCAATAACAAAACACCACTCGGGTTCAGATCCGGGCGGCCATTCTTCCCAATCACGCCTCTCCAGGTTTCACTGTCGCTGCCAACATGAGCATTGAAGTCCCCCATGTGGACAAGGGAATCACCCGGGGGAGCACTTTCCAGTACTCCCTCGAGTGCATCCAAAAAGGGTGGGTACTCTGAACTGCTGTTTGGTGCGTAAGCACAAACAACAGTCAAGACCCGTCCCCCCACCCGAAGGCGGAGGGAAGCTACCCTCTAGTCCACCGGGTTGAACTCCAACGTGCAGGCTTTGAGCCGGGGGGCAACAAGAATTGCCACCCCAGCCCGTCGCCTCTCACTGCTGGCAACGCCAGAGTGGAAGAGAGTCCAGCCCCTCTCGAGACAACTGATTCCAGAGCCCTTGCTGTGCGTCGAAGTGAGTCCGACTACATCCAGCCGGAACTTCTCCACCTCGCGCACGAGCTCAGGCTCC